>NW_022476529.1:0-137483 GCF_009829145.1 Chiroxiphia lanceolata
CCTCAAACCATCCCCAAACCACTCCCAAAGCTCACCTGTGTGCTCACCTGTGTGCCCACCTGTGCCAGGTGTACGAGGAGCTGCAGGCCATTGGCGTGGCCACCGTGGAGCCTAAGGCCCCAAATCACCCCTAAACCACCCCCAGATTGTTCCCAAAGCTCACCTGTGTGCTCCCCTGGTCTCACCTGTGTGCCCACCTGTGCCAGGTGTACGAGGAGCTGCGGGCCATCGGCGCGGCCGCCGCGGAGCCCAAGGCCCCAAATCACCCCCAAACCACCCCCAAACCATCCCCAAACCACTCCCAAAGCTCCCCTGTGTGCTCCCCTGGTCTCCCCTGGTCTCCCCTGGTCTCACCTGTGTGCCCACCTGTGCCAGGTGTACGAGGAGCTGCGGGCCATCGGCGCGGCCGCGGCGGAGCCCAAGGCTCGGCGCATCCTGGCCGGGCTCGGCTTCAACCCCGAGATGCAGAACCGGGCGACCAGGAAGTTCTCGGGGGGGTGGAGGATGAGGGTCAGCCTGGCCAGGTGAGTGACCCCCACCCACCCACCCAGGTGAGGGAGGGAGGGACCCCCCAGGTGACACAGGGACCCCCCACGTGGCACAGGAACCCCCCAGGTGAAGATAGAACCCCCCAGGTGACACAGGGACCCCCCCAGGTGAGGGAAGGACCCCTCAGGTGACACAGGGACCCCCTGGGTGACGGTGGTACCCCCAGGTGAGGGAGGGACTCTCCAGGTGAGGGAGGGACCCCCCCCAAGTGAGGATGGGACCCCCAGGTGAGGGAGGGACCCCCCAGGTGAGGATGGGACTCTCCAGGTGAGGGAGGGACCCCCCCAAGTGAGGATGGGACCCCCAGGTGAGGGAAGGACTCCCCAGGTGACACAAGGAGCCCTCAGATTGAGGGAAGGACCCCCCAGGTGAGGGAGGGACCCCCAGGTGAGGGAGGGACCCCCGGGGTGAGGGAGGGACCCCCCAGGTGAGGGAGAAACCTCTCGGGTGAGGGAGGGACCCCCAGGTGACAGAGGGACCCTCCAGGTGAGGGTGGCACCCCCGGGTGACACAGGTGACTCCCCAGGTGACACAGAGACCCCCCAGGTTATGGTGGGATCCCCCAGATGAGGGAGGGACCCCCAGGTGAGGGAGGGACCCCCCAGGTGAGGGAGGGACCCCCCAGGTGACACAGGTGACCCCCCCCCGTGCAGGGCCCTGTTCATGGAGCCGACGCTGCTGATGTTGGATGAACCCACCAACCACCTGGACCTGAACGCAGTGATCTGGCTCAACAAGTGGGACTGGGGGGACTGGGGGGCACTGGGGGGGCTCTGGGGGGCACTGGGGGACACTGGGGGGACACTGGGGGGACAGGGGGGACACTGGGGGGGCACTGGGGGGACACTGGGGACACTGGGGACACTGGGGACACTGGGGACACTGGGGGGACAGGGGGGGACAGGGGGGACAGGGGGACAGGGGGGGGACACTGGGGGGACACTGGGGACACTGGGGGGACACTGGGGGGACACTGGGGGACACTGGGGACACTGGGGGGCACTGGGGACACTGGGGGACACTGGGGGGCTCTGGGGGGCACTGGGGACACTGGGGGGACACTGGGGGACCCGGGGTGGTCCCTGATCTCCCTCCCCCCGTTCCCAGTTACCTCCAGTCCTGGAAGAAAACCCTGCTGGTGGTTTCCCACGACCAGGGGTTCCTGGACGACGTCTGCACAGACATCATCCACCTGGACTCCCAGAGGCTGCACTACTACAGGGGCAACTACAGTGAGTGGGGGGCTGGAGGATCCCCCTGATCCCCCCAGATCCCCCCTGATCCCTCCTGATTCCCTTTGATCCCCCCTGATCCCCCCTGATCCACCTGGATCCCCCTGGATCCACCTGGACTCGCAGAGGCTGCACTACTACAGGGGCAACTACAGTGAGTGGGGGGCTGGAGGATCCCCCTGATCCCCCCAGATCCCCCCTGATCCCTCCTGATTCCCTTTGATCCCCCCCTGATCCCCCCTGATCCACCTGGATCCCCCTGGATCCACCTGGACTCGCAGAGGCTGCACTACTACAGGGGCAACTACAGTGAGTGGGGGGCTGGAGGATCCCCCGATCCCCCCAGATCCCCCCCAATCCCTCCTGATCCCCCTGATCCCTCTGGGTCTCTCTGGATCCTCCCTGATCCCTCCTGACGCCCCTGGATGCCCCTGGACTCCCAGAGGCTGCACTACTACAGGGGCAACTACAGTGAGTGGGGGGCTGGAGGATCCCCCCAGATCCTCCCTGATCCCTCTGGATCCCTCCCAATCCCCCCCAGATCCCCCCTGATCCCCCCTGACCCCCCCTGATCCCCCTGATGCACCTGGACTCCCAGAGGCTGCACTACTACAGGGGCAACTACAGTGAGTGGGGGGCTGCAGGGACCCCCCAGATCCCCCCTGATTCCTCTGGATCCCCCTGATCCCCTTGATCCCCCCTGATCGGTCTGGATCCTTCTGGATCCCCCCTGACCTCTCCTGACCCACCCCTGATCCCCCTGGATCTCCCCAGAACCCTCCTGGTGCCTCTACCCCCCCTGGATCTCCCCCCCCCCCAATTCCTGGGTGGAATCCAGGGCTGCAGTGACCCCCCTGACCCCGCCCTGACCTCTCAGATCCCACTGGATCCCCCCTGACCCCACTGGATCCCACTGGTTTCCCCCCCAGTTCCAGTACCCAGGGTGGGAATCCAGGGGGACCCGAGGCTGGAATGAGCCCCTTGACCCTCCCCGATCCCTCTGGATCCCCCTGGATCACCCCTGATCCCCCTGGATCCCTCCTGGTCCCCCTGGATCCCCCCTGATCCCCCTGGATTCCCCCTGATCCCCCTGGATCCCCCCTGATCCCCCTGGATGCCCCCTGATCCCCCTGGATCCCCCCTGATCCCCCTGGATCCTCCCTGATCCCCCTGGATGCCCCCTGGTCCCCCTGGATCCTCCCTGATCCCCCTGGATCCCCCCTGGTCCCCCTGGATGCCCCCTGATCCCCCTGGATCCCCCCTGATCCCCCTGGATCCCCCTGATCCCCCTGGATCCCCCTGATCCCCCTGGATCCTCCCTGATCCCCCTGGATCCTCCCTGATCCCCCTGGATCCCCCCTGGTCCCCCTGGATGCCCCCTGGTCCCCCTGGATCCCCCCTGGTCCCCCTGGATCCCCCCTGGATCCCCCTGATCCCTGGGCTGCCCCGCAGTGACCTTCAAGAAGATGTACCAGCAGAAGCAGAAGGAGCTGCTCAAGCAGTTTGAGAAGCAGGAGAAGAAGCTGCGGGACCTCAAGGCCGGGGGCAAATCCACCAAGCAGGCAGTGAGTGGGAGTGCTGGGAGCCACTGGGACACACTGGGACACACTGGGATCTGCTGGGAGACACTGGGATCTGCTGGGAGCCACTGGGACACACTGGGACACACTGGGAGCAACTGGGAGACACTGGGAGCCAGTGGGATCTGCTGGGACACACTGGGATCTACTGGGAGCAACTGGGAGACACTGGGAGCCAGTGGGATCTGCTGGGACACACTGGGATCTACTGGGAGACACTGGGAGTCACTGGGAGCCACTGGGAACCATTGGGAGCCACTGGGTTCCACTGGGAGCCACTGGGAGTCACTGGGAGCCACTGGGATCTGCTGGGAGCAACTGGGAGCCAGTGGGAGTCACTGGGAATCACTGAGAACCATTGGGAGCCACTGGGAGCCACTGAGATCCCCTGGGACCCACTGGGAACCACTGGGAGTCACTGGGATTTGCTGGGAGCCACCGGGAGCCACTGGGAGCCTCTGGGAGCTACTGGGAGTCACTGAGAGCTACTGGGAGCCACTGGGAGTCACTGGGATCTGCTGAGAGCAACTGGGATCCACTGAGATCTCCTGGGAGCCACTGGGAGCCACTGGGATCTACTGGGAGCCACTGGGACACACTGGGACACACTGGGAGTCACTGGGAGCCACTGGAAGCCACTGGGAACTATTGGGAGCCACTGGGATCCACTGGGAGCCACTGGGAGCCACTGAGATCTCCTGGGAGTCACTGGGAGCCACTGGGAGCCACTGGGAACCATTGGGAGCCACTGGGATCCACTGGGATCTGCTGGGAGCCACTGGGATCTACTGGGAGCCACTGGGATCTGCTGGGAGACACTGGGACACACTGGGAGTCACTGAGAGCCACTGGGAGTCACTGAGAGCCACTGGGATCTGCTGGGAGCTACTGGGAGCCACTGGGAGCTACTGGGAGTCACTGAGATCCCCTGGGACCCACTGGGAGCCACTGGGATCTGCTGGGAGCAACTGGGACCCACTGGGAGTCACTGGGATCCACTGGGAGCCACTGGGATCCACTGGGAGTCACTGGGACCCACTGGGAACCATTGGGAGCCACTGGGATCCACTGGGATCTGCTGGGAGCTACTGGGAGTCACTGGAGCCAGGTGTGGGGGGTTCCGTTGGATCCCAGGTTGGATCCCAGGTTGGATCCAGGTGGATCCCAGGGTGGATCCGGGTGGATTCCAGTGGATCCCAGGGTGGATCCCAGTGGATCCCAGTGGCTCCGTGCCCGTCCCCCCCCAGGAGAAGCAGACGAAGGAGGCCCTGACCCGGAAGCAGCAGAAGTGTCGCCGGAAGGCGCCGGACGAGGAGGCGGCCGAGGGGACGGAGCTGCTCAAACGGCCCCGCGAGTACATCGTGCGCTTCACCTTCCCCAACCCGCCCCCCCTGAGCCCCCCCATCCTGGGGCTGCACGGTATGGGGGGGCTGAGGGGTCATAGAGAGCATTTGGGGGGTCACAGGGGGATTTATGGGGTCACAGGGGGGATTTGGGGTGTTACAGGGGAGATTTGGAGGGTACATCGTGCGCTTCACCTTCCCCAACCCGCCCCCCCTGAGCTCCCCCATCCTGGGGCTGCACGGTATGGGGGGTTTGTGGGGTCACAGGGGGGGTTTGGGGGGTCACAGGGGGGGTTTGGGGGGTCACAGGGGGATTTATGGGGTCACAGGGGGGTTTATGGGGTCACAGGGGGGTTTATGGGGTCACAGGAGGGATTTACAGGGTCACAGGGGGGATTTATGGGGTCACAGGGGGGATTTATGGGGTCACTGGGGGGATTTATGGGGTCACTGGGAGGATTTATGGGGTCACAGGGGGGATTTATGGGGTCACAGGGGGGGTTTGGGGGGATTTTGGGGTGTTAGAAGAGGAGATTTTGGGGGCTGGGAGCCTCTAAATGGATGTTTAAGGGATAATTTGGAGGGATTTGGGGTGTTAGGGGAGGGTCCAGGGGGGATTTAGGGGGACTTTGGGGGCTTGGGGGGATTTTAGGGGGGTCTCAGGAGGGATTTTGGGGTGGTAGAGGGGGGTTTTGGGGGTGTCAGGTGTAATTTGGGGAGTCTCAGGAGGGATTTTGGGGAATTTTGGGAGTCCCAGGGCGTGTTTCGGGAGCTGGGGAGGGTTTTGGGGGTCTCAGGGATGACTCAGGGGGGGTCCCAGGGCTGATTTCGGGGGTCCCTCCCCCCCAATTCCCAGGGGTGGATTTCGGGTACGAGGGGCAGGAGCTGCTGTTCCGCAACCTGGACTTTGGGATCGACATGGAATCCCGAGGTGAGACCCCAAACAAACCCCCCCCCCACCCCACACAGCACTGGGGGGGCCCTGGAGACCCTACAATAACACAGGGTGCCCGGGACCCCCCCCCATTTTGTGTGTCCCCCCCCAGTTTGCATCGTGGGCCCCAACGGGGTCGGGAAGAGCACTTTGCTGCAGCTGCTCACGGGGGCCCTGACGCCGGTAGGGACCCCAAAATTTGGGGGGGGAGAGGCTTCAAAATATGGGGGGGACGAGCCTAAAAATGGGGGGGGAGACCCCCCAAAAAATGGGAAAGGAAACCCAAAAAAATGGGGAAAGAAAATCCCAAAAATGGGGAAAGAAAAATCCCCAAAATGGGGAAAGAAAAATCCCCAAAATGGGGAAAGAAAAATCCCCAAAATGGGGAAAGAAAAATCCCAAAAATGGGGAAAGAAAATCCCAAAAATGGGAGGAATAAACTCAGACAGGGGGGGGGGGGAGAACACTCAGAAATGGGGGAAAACCACCCAAAAATGGGGAAAAACACCCCAAAATGGGGGTAAAACGCCCTAAAATTGGGGTAAAACACCCAAAAATGGGGAAAAACACCCAAAACTGGGGTGGGGCCTCAGTCTGGGGGGAGGCCTCGGAATTTTGGGGCTCCCTGGGGGGTTTTGGGGTCTCTCAGTAAAGGGAGACCCTACAAAAACAAATCCCCCCTGGGGAAGGGTTTTGGGGGGTCCTGGGAATTTTGGGGGGGCGGGGGCAGTTTGGGGAGACTCCCCTGGGTGAAGGGGGGGGTCTGGGGAGGGTTTTTGGGGGATTTTGCCCTAAAAAGCCCCAAATTTCTCTTCCAGCTGCGGGGGCAGATGCGCAGGAACCACCGGCTGGTGAGGGGGGCGTGGCCTCAGTGGGTGTGGTCACCGGGTGGGTGTGGCCGGTCTGGGTGTGGTCCCAAAGAGGGTGGAGCTGCTACAGGGGAGGGTGTGGCCTGAAAGGGGGCGTGGCCTCAGGAGCAGCTGATTAATTAAACATGAAAGGGGTGGAGCTTTTAGGAGGGGTGTGGCCCAAAAGGGCATGGTCTTATAGGAGAGAGGACAGGAAGGGGTGGAGCCTACAGGGGTGTGGCCCGATGGGGGCGTGGGCCCCACTTTGTGAGTGTGGCCACACCTCCCCACGTGGGTGTGTCCCAGGTGGGCGTGTCTCACCTGGGCGTGGCCCGGGTGTGTCCCAGGTGGGTGTGTCCCAGGTGGGTGTGTCCCAGGTGGGTGTGCCCTGGGTGTGTCCCAGTGGGTGTGTCCCAGTGGGTGTGTCCAAGTGGGTGTGTCCCAGGTGGGTGTGTCTGCCCTGGGCGTGTCCCTGACCCCTCCCCTCTCCCCGCCCCGCAGAAGGTGGGGTTCTTTAACCAGCAAGCCCAGGGGTGGGCGTGTCCCAGGTGGGTGTGTCCTGGGTGCATCCCAGCTGTGTCCCAGCTGGGTGTGTCCCAGCTGGGTGTGTCCCAGGTGGGTGTGACCCAGTGGGCGTGTCCCAGGTGGGTGTGTCCCAGGTGGGTGTGTCCCAGATGGGTGTGTCCCAGGTGGGTGTGTCCCAGGTGGGCGTGTCCCTGACCCCTGCCCTCCCCCCCCGCAGAAGGTGGGGTTCTTTAACCAGCAGGCCCAGGGGTGGATGTGTCCTGGGCGTGTCCTGGGTGTGTCCCGGGTGTGTCCCAGGTGGGCGTGTCCCAGGTGGGTGTGTCCCAGGTGGGTGTGTCCCTGACCCCTCCCCTCCCCCCCCGCAGAAGGTGGGGTTCTTTAACCAGCAGGCGGCCGAGCAGCTGCGATTGGAGGAGACGGCGGCCGAATTCCTGCAGAGGAGCTTCAACCTCCCCCACCAGGACGCCCGGAAGTGCCTCGGCCGCTTCGGCCTCGAGGGCCACGCCCACACCCTGCAGATCGCCAAGCTCTCGGGTGGGCGGGGCTAACTGTGAGGGGGTGGGGCTATCTCAGGGAAAGGACCACGCCCACACCCTGCAGATCGCCAAGCTCTCGGGTGGGCGGGGCTGTTGGAGAGGGGGCGGGGCTATTGGGGAGAGGCGGGGCCTGAGGGAAAGGGGTGGGGTTAGAGAGAAGGGGTGTGGCTTGAAAAGGGGCGTGGCTTGAAATGAGTGGGTGTGGTCAGAGTGAAAGAAGACAGGGTTGGATATAAGGGGGTGGGGTTCGAGTGAAAGGGGGCAGGGCTAGAGGGAAAGGGGTGGGGTTAGAGGGAAAGAGGGGGTGGAGCCATGCCGGGGTGGGCGTGGCTTCCCAACCCAAGCCCCTCCTCCCCCCCAGGCGGGCAGAAGGCCCGGGTGGTCTTTGCCGAACTGGCCTGTCGGGAGCCCGACGTGCTCATCCTGGTGAGTGGGGGCGTGGCTAGTGGGGCTGGGGGCGTGGCCAATGGGCGGAGGGGCGTGGCCAAGGCTCCCCTGGACACACCTGGATCCCAAAATCCCCCCCGACCCCCCCCAGGACGAGCCCACCAACAACCTGGACATCGAGTCCATCGACGCCTTGGCCGACGCCATCAACGACTACAAGGGGGGTGAGTCCGGGGGGAGGGCGGGGATTGGGGGGACAGGGTGACGTCATGGGGGCGTCGTGGTGACGTCATGGTGATGTCATGATGATATCGTGATGGTGTTGTGGTGATGTCATGAGGATGTCACAATGATGACGTGGTGTCACGATGACATCGTGATGGTGTGATAACGATGTGATGTCGTGATGATGGCATCGTGATGTTGTGATGATGTCATAGTGGTGGTGATGGTGATGATGGTGATGATGACGATGATGACGATGATGATGTCATCAGCCAGACCAACGGCCAGCTCTGGCTGGGCGGGGGGGGTGTGGCAGAACTGTGGGGGTGGGACAGTTTGATCATGACATCGCTCGGACATTGTGATGATGTCACGATGATGTCACGATGACGTCACGATGACGTCACGATGATCACTCTGCTGCTGATTACGTCACCACCGAGACCAACCTGCTGGCTGGGGGTGGGGGGGGGACACGGGGGTGGGGGGGGGTTATGGTCTGGTTGCGACGCCGCCGTGACGTCCCCGTGACGTCCCCGTGATGTCACGGCAGCGGTGATCGTGGTGAGCCACGACGCTCGGCTCATCACCGAGACCAACTGCCAGCTGTGGGTGGTGGAGGAGCAGGGCCTGAGCCAGATCGACGGAGACTTCGACGACTACAAGCGGGAGGTGCTCGAGGCCCTCGGCGAGGTCGTCGTGCACCGGCCCCGGGAGTGACCCCGGGGGGCAACGGGGGGACCTGGAGGGGATTCCCTGGGAATGAAAGGATCTGGAGGGGCTTCTCTGGGAATCAAAGGCCCTGGAGGGGCTTCTCTGGGAATAAAGAGAGCTGCTGGAGCAACAGCAACGTGCAGTGACTGACGTGCTTTGGGGTCGGAGGGAACGCCCTGGGCACAGCCCCGGCCCCCCCCCAGTCCCGAAATTCCGGAGGTCCCAGAATTCCCACTCGTGGGAGATCCCACCTTTCCCTCCCTCCCCCTTATTTCCCAAAATTCCCACTCTCGTGGATCCAAAGCTTCCCTCGGGAGACCCCAAAATTCCCTCAGCAGTTCCGAAAATTCCCACTCTCTGCGGATCCCAAAACTTCCCTCGGGAGACCCCAAAATTCCCTCAGTATTTCCAAAAAGTCCCCTCAGCAGTTCCTAAAATTCCCACTCTCTGTGGATCCCACAATTCCTTCAGCAGATTCCCCCAATCCCTCCTCCCGGGAGATCCCAAAATTCCCTCAGCAGTTCCTAAAACTCCCCCAGATCCCCCAATTCCCACCCCAAATCCCCCCCAGCGACACCAGAACTCCGGGATTTTGGTTTTCTCCAACAAGTTTATTATTAATGTACAAAATATACAAAAGGGGGAGGGGCTTTTCCGGGGGGGGCCCCTCCCCCAGGCCAAGTTTTCACAGAAAACAGCGTCCGGCGCAGGCCCCTCCCCCCCAAACCCCCCCAAATCCACCAAACCCCCCCCAAAAAAACCCCTCGGCGGCGGCGGCGACTGTGGGGGGAGGGGCGGCGGCAAAGGGGGGGTTGGGGGGGGTTGGAGGGTGGGGGAGGGGCAGGTTTGGACCCATGGGGGGGTTGGGGGGGGAGGGGCAGCAGCTTTTTGACCCCTGGGGGGTGAATTTAAATTTGGGGGGGGGGGGGGAGGGCAGATTTAAAATTTGGGGGTGAATTTGGGGGTAGATGTGAATTGTGGGGGGAAATTTAAATCTGGGGGCTGAATTGGGGATTAATTAATTAATTAATGACCACGAGGGGGTAATTACCCCTTGGGGGGGGTGTCACCCCTTGGGGGGGTGTTGTCACCCCTGGGGGGGTCCAGCCCCCCACAAAAAAGAGTAATTCCCCCCCCCCCGGGGGTATTTCTGCCCCATAAATTGCCCATTTTACCCCCAAAAAATGGCCGTTTCTGCCCCAAAAGTTGATGTTTTTGCCCCAAGGGGGGGAGTTTTCACCCCACAGGTCAATAATTCCCCCCCCCCTGTGATACTTCTACCCCATAAATGAGAATTTCCACCCCTGGAGGGGCCATTTCTGCTCCTCTGGGGGTTTTCACGCCCCCAAAATTGATGATTTTTGCCCCCCCCCAAATGATTATTTCCGCCCCAAAATTCAGAATTTACCCCCCAGGGTGGTCATTTTTGCCCCAATA
This sequence comes from Chiroxiphia lanceolata, assembly GCF_009829145.1. Lineage (NCBI taxonomy): Eukaryota > Metazoa > Chordata > Aves > Passeriformes > Pipridae > Chiroxiphia > Chiroxiphia lanceolata. The sequence goes on from NW_022476529.1 coordinate 10,311, forward strand.
AATGACAATTCCTGCCCCCAAAAGGACAATTTGTACCCCCAGGGGATTAATTTCCACCCCATAAATAACAAATTTCCACCCCAAAAATGCCAATTTCTGTCCCCAGATGTGATTCCTGCCCCTGGGGGGGGGATTTCCCACCCCATAAATAGCAATTCCTGCCCCTGGGAAGGGGCATTTCCAGCCCATAAATGACAATTTCTGCCCCCAAAGTGTCAATTCCTGCCCCTGGGGGTGTCCTTTTTCCCCCTGGGGGTGTCACTTTTGCCCTTCCAGAGCCACTTTCCCCCCCCCAAACCCCCCCCTTTCCTCCCCCCCCCCCGGGAGGCCAATCCCCCCCCGGTGGGGAGGGATCCGGGGGGGCCCCCAGAGGAGGAGGGGGAGGAGGGGGAGGAGGGGGAGGAGGGCAGGGGGGGGGAGGCAGGTCGGGGGCAGCGCCGGGGGCTCCGCAGAGGCCTCACAGAAGCCATAAAAGAGGAGGAGGGGGGTTTCTGGGGGGTCAGGGCAGGGGGGGGCCGTTGACGCCGGGGTGGTAGAAGGCACAGTTGTTCTCGTACCTGCAGCTGCCCTTGAGCATGAAGTGGCGACAGACGGCGCGGCTCGACATGTCTGGGGGAGACAAAAGGGGGGGGGGGCGCGTCAGGCGCCGGCCCCGGCCCCGGGGGGGCCCCAAAACGGCCCCAGGACGGCCCCAAAACAGCCCCGGGGAGGGGGGGGCCCAAAACGGCCCCAGAACGGCCCCAAAACGGCCCCAAAACGGCGAAGGCTCCGGGGGGAGAGGGAGGAGGAAGAGGAGGAGGAGGAGGAGGAGGAGGGGGAGGGAAGGGGGTGAGGGACCCCCCGTGGGGGGTGAGGGGGGTGGGGGGGGCTGATCCTCGGCCTGAGGGGGAATTGGGGGGGATCCAGGGGGTGAGATCCAAACTCCTGATCCCAGAGGGGGAATGGATGGGGCTGAACCCCACGGATCCTGATCCCAGAGGGGGAATGGATTCCCACTGATCCTCACGTGGGAATGGAGGGAGGGATCCAGGGGGCTGAGCCCCAAAGATCCTGATCCCAGTGTGGGAATGGATGGTTGGATCCATGGGACTGAACCCCATGGATCCTGATCCCAGCGGTGGGAATGGATGGTTGGATCCATGAGACTGAGCCCCAAAGATCCCGATCCCAATGGTGGGAATGCAGGGCTGGATCCATGGAGCTGAGTTCTGGATCCGTGGGGCTGGATGGACCCACAGGGCTGAGCCCCACAGGACCCCACTAATCCTGATCCTAATGTGGGAAAGGAGGGATGGATCCATAGAGCTGAGTCCCACAGATCCCTGTCCTAACTCTGGATGGATCTGTAAGTCTGGTTCTGGACCTATGGGGTTGAGCCCCACAGATCCCTGTCCTAACTTCAGGGGGCCTGGATGGATCCGTGGGTTTGGCTCTGGATCCACGGGGTTATGACCCCACAGGACTCCAACCCTTGTCCCAGCCCTGGGAGTGGATGAATGGATCCACAGGAGCCCCATGGGCCCCTGATCCCTGGCCTAACCCTGGGGGGTGGATGGATCCAGGGGACTGAGCCCCACAGATCCCTGTCCTAAATCTGGGAGTGGATGGATGGATCCAGGGGACTGAGCCCCACGGATCCCTGTCCCAACCCTGGGAGTGGATGGATGGATCCACAGGGCAGAGCCCCAGAGATCCCTGTCCTAACGGTGGGGGGGTGGATGGACCTGTGGGGCTGAGTCCAACAGGACCCCAAACCCTGTCCTAACCCTGGGGGTGGATGGATGGCTGGCTGGATCCGGGGGGTTGAGCCTGACAGGCCCCCAATCCCTGTCCTACCCTGGGAGAGGACGGATGGATGGATGGATGGATGGAAGGATCTGTGGGGCTGAGCCCCCTGGGTGCTCAGTTCTAGTCCCCCCCTAGAACTGCTCCCAACTCCCCCGCTGCTCCCCCCGGAGCCCAACTACAACTCCCAGCACCCCTTGCTGCCCCTGCAGCCGAACTGCAGTTCCCATCATGCCTTGCTGCTGAGCCAAGGCCCAGCTGCCTTCCCTAAATTTGGTTTTAGGCCCCCCCGAGGCCGAACTACAGCTCCCAGCATGCTCAGTGCCAGGCCTAGGGCTGGTTTTAACCCCCTCCTGGAGCTGCCTTTTAGTTCTTACTGGGCCCCACGGCCTGCCCTTCAGACCTGGTCTTATCTCCCAGTATGCCCGGGGGGGGCTGAACTACAGCTCCCAGCATGCCTTGCGGTCGGGCCCAACTCCCAGCATGCTCTGCTGTCCCCCTTAAAACTAGTTCCATCTCCTGTCCTGCCCCCTCAGAAGCCAAACTACAACTCCCGGCATGCCCTGCGAGCAACACTGTGACAGAACTACAGCTCCCGGCGTGCCTTGCGGTCCCCCATAGACTGAACTACAACTCCCGGCATGCCTTGAGGCCATGCCGTTGCCTGAACTACAGCTCCCAGCATGCCCCGCGGCCAGCCTGGGGGACAGGCCCCAACAGCCGCCATGTTGGGGGGTCCTTTGGGGTCCCTCGGCCATTTTGGGGGGCTGAGGGGGATCCTTTGGGGTCCCTCAGGCCTTACAGGGGGTCCCTCGTTCCCATCCAGCCCTGGAGCCGTTTTGGGGAGGGGTCTCCTCAGCCATTTTAGGGGGGGTCTCTCACCCCCTCACAGTTGAGGGGGGGGTCTCTCCCTTCCCTCCCGGTTGTGAGGGGGGGGTCTTTCGCCCCCATCTCAGTAATGGGGGGGTCGCTCCATTGTTTGGGGGTCCCTCCGCATGGGGGGGGTCCCTCAGCCATTTTGGGGAGGGGGGTTGGTGTCCCTCAGTCCCCTCCTGCTCTGCAGCCACTTTGGGGGGGTCCCTCACACCCCTGCAGTTGTGAGGGGGGGTCCCTCTCTCCTCTGTAGCCATTCTGGGGGGGGGGTCCCTCACTCCTCTCCTGCCCTGCAGCCATTTTGGGGGGGGTCCCTCACACCCCCGCAGTTGTGAGGGGGGGTCCCTCTCTCCTCTGCAGCCGTTTCGGGGGGTTCCTCCCCCCTCTCCTACCCCTCAGCCGCCATGGGGGGGGTCTCCTCTCGCCCCTAAAGCCCCATGGGGGGCCGGCGCCAGTCGGGCCCCCCCCTGCCCCAAGGCCCGGGGGGCTCCAGGGGGTGGTGTGGGGGGGGCGGGGGGGGCGGAGGGGGCTCCCCTCCACCGCCCCCCCTCCAGCGGGGAGGGGGCAGGAAGGGCGGGGGGGGTGGCGGGGGCGGGGAGGGGGCACCCACGGGCCCCTCCCAAGCGGGGCCGGGCCCCCCCCAGAGCCAGGGCCCCCCCCCGCATTTACCTCCGCCGTGGGGGCCCCGGGGGGGGGGCGGGTGGTCTCCGGGGTGGCCTCTGCCGTGCTCGCCGTGGGGGCCCCCCCGAGACCCTCCTCCTCCTCCTCCGCCGCCGCCATTGGGGGGGGGGGGCCCCCCGCTGCGCCCCCCGCCCCCCCCCCGGCAGCGATAGGGGGGTTCGGCGCCGCTGCGGCCCCGGGGCCGGTGGAAAGGGCCCCCCCCTCGCATCCCGCCGCCTCCTCCGGGGGGGCCCCCGCGCAGGGACCCCCCCCCGCCGCCCCCGTCGGGGCCCTCCCAGAAGTCCCCTCCTCGCTGGGGGGGTGGGGGAGGCCCCAAGAGTCGGGGACCCCCCGGCATCCCCGGGGGCAGGCCCGGACCCCCCCCGCCGCCGCCGCCGCCGTGGGGGCCTGTGGGGGGAGAGAGAGAGAGAGAAAAGGGGGGGTTAGAGGGCATTTGGGGGGTTTGGGGGTGTTAGGGGAGATTCAGGGAGCTTTGGGGGTGTTAGAGGGGATTTGAAGGGTTTTGGGGCTCTTAGGGGAGATTCAGGGGGGCTTTGGGGGTGTTAGAGAGGATTCAAGGGGCTTTGGGGGTAAGGGGAGATTTGGGCGGGCTCTGGTGGGGTTAGAGGGGATTCCAGGGGTTTTGGGGGGTTAGGGGAGATTTGGGGGGCTCGGGGGGGTTTTGGGGAGGGGTCTTACCTGGCATGGGCCCCCCCGGGGGGAAGTGCTGCATCTTGGGGCCCGGTGGGAAGCCGTTCATGGGGCCGGGGCCCAGCAGGCCGTGGGGCACTGGGGGGGGGAAAGGGGGGTCAGAGAAGGAGGGACCCCCACCCAGAGACCACCCCCGGGCAGGGGGAGGGGGCCAGGGGCACCCCCAGGCTGGGGGGTGGTCAGGGGTCTGAGGGTTCACCCTCCACCCCCCCCGAGGTGACCCCAAGTTAAGGGACCCCCTCCCAAGTCACCCCAATTTAAGGGGAAACCCCCCTTGGGTCACCCCAATTCAAGGGGGTCACCCCAATTTAAGGGGATCTCCCCCAGGTCACCCCCCCCTCCAAGGGGCGACCCCCAGAACTTGTTCCCAAATGAAGGGGTCCCCAAATCCTCCAAAGTCACCTCAATTTTAGGTGATTCTCTCCCATGTCACCCCAATTTAAAGGAGACCTCCCCAAGGTCACCCCAGTTTAAAGGGGACCTCCCCAAAGTGACCCCAATTTAAGGGAATTTTGGGGAATGCCCCCCTCTGTCACCCCAATTTCAGGGGGCTCCTCCCAAAGTTAAGAGACCCCCCCAGGGTCACCCCCATTCAAGGGGGTCACCCCAATTTATGGGAGTCCCCGAGGTCACCCCCATTGAAGGGGTTCCCAAATCCGTGTCACCCCAAGGGACACTCGAGGGTCACCGACAACGACCACAAACTACGGGGATGTGGAACCCCCCCAACAGGACATGGGGGTTGTCCCCAAATTTGGGGAACCCCCAAGAGCCCCCAGGTCACCCCAGAGGGGGTGAAGGGGTCCCCAACTGTCCCCAGACCCAAAGGACCCCCAATATCCCCCCTGTCACCACCAAGGGGGAGGGGACACGGCCCCCCCTTCCCTGTCACCCCCCAGGAGAGGGGACAGGTCCTCAGGGGTCCCCAAGGTCACCCCAGGTCACCCTCCCAGGTCACAGCCCAGGGACCCCCCCCTTGTCACCCTGAGATGGGGGACAGTGCCCCCAAAGTGTCCCCAAGCCAAGGACACCCCATGGCCCTGCTGGGACAGGTGACAATGTCCCCAAGGTGTCCCCAAGCCAAGAGCACCCCGAGACCCCTATCAGGGCACGGGACAGTGACCCCAACAGTGACCCCAAAGTGTCCCCAAGCCAAGGACACCCCCAAGTCCCCCCAGAGTAGGTCCAAGAGGGACCCCCTGGAGCAGGTGACAGTGTCCCCAAAGTGTCCCCAAGGCCAGGGCAGCCCCACAGGGACCAGGGACAGTGTCCCCAACAGTCCCCTGAGTGTGTCCCCAAAATCCCTGTCAGGTCCCTGGACAGTGTCCCCAACCCCAGGACACCCCCCTGTCCCCAGCTGGAGCAGTGACACTGTCCCCAGCCCTGTCCCCAACCCCAGGACACCCTGAGACCCCCAGCAGGGCACTGGACATTGTCCCCAGCTGTGTCCCCATGTCCAGGACATCCCAACATCCCCCTCAGGGGTGGTGACACTGTCCCCAGCTGTCCCCTCACCGTGTCCCCCCTGGGGCTGGTGACATTGTCCCCGAGGTGTCCCCAAGCCAAGGACACCCCTAAGTCACCCCTGGGGCTGGTGACACTGTCCCCGAGGTGTCCCCAAGGTGTCCCCAAGCCCCCACCTCCCTCAGGCCCTTCCAGCTGCTCATAGAGGGGGCTCCCTGTTGTGTCCCCTCCAGGTGACCCCGGGGTGTCCCCCAGTGTCCCTGGTGTCCCCCTCCTGTCCCCCAATGTCCCCCCCTGTCCCCAGGTGTCCCCTCACCTCCGCTGGGCCCCCCCGGGGGCTGGGCCTGCAGGTTCCCCAGCAGGTGTTTGATTTTATCCGAATAATCGGGTTGTTTGAGCAGCTCCTCGGCCTTGTGCCCGCTGGGACCGCCCTGGGATGGGGGGAGAGGAAAAAATGGGGGTGAGGGGGGGAAAAAAGGGGGTCTCCCCTTCTGTCCTGCTCCCCACACACACACACACACACACAATTTTGGGGTGCCCTGGGTGTGTGACACTCCTCACAATTTTTGGGATTCCCCAATTCGGGGGTTCCCCCCAAACTTTGGGGTGTCCCTGATGGAGGTGGGTGACTCCCCCTCCCCCTCCCCAAATTCGGGGGTCCCCAGTTCAGGGGTTCCTATGATGGGGGTGTGTGACCTCCTCCTCCTGTTTTTGGGGTGCCTTAATTTTGGGTGCTACCATGATGGAGGTGTGTGACCCCCCCCCGCAAAGTCTGACACCCCTCCCTCCCCATTTTTGGGGGTCACCAATTCAGGGATTCCCATCACAGGGGTGTATGACACTCCCCATTTTTGAGGGTCCCCAACTCAAGGGTTCCCATGATGGGGTGTGTGACCCCCCTCATTTTTGGGGGTTCCCATGACGGGGCTGTGTGACCCTCCCCATCCTCCCCCATTTTTGGGGTCCCCTCTTACCATGATGGAGGTGAGGATCTCCTGCATGTTGATGGGGGCGTTGGGGGGGGGTCCTGGGGGGCCTTTGCCAGCCCCCACACTCCCCATCAGGTTGGCCAACACCGGCGGCAGCTTCGCCCCCGCCCCGGGGTCCGGAGAGGCCGCGGCATTCCCGGGATCCAGCCCCTCGGGATAGGCCCCATCCTCACCAGAGCAGTCCTGGGGGGCACAGGGGGGATCAGGGGGGCTGGGGAGGGGTTTGGGGGGGGTTAGAGGGTGTTTTCGGGGGGTTTTGGGGACTCACCTCGTCCATGGGGATCAGTTTGGGTGGAAGTGGCTCATAGGATTCCGGGTCGGGCTCGTGGGGGCTGTCAGGAATGCTGGGGGGGAAAAGGGGGGAAAAAGGGGTCAGGGGGTCCCAGCCGGCTCCAGAGGCACAGCTTTGGAGCCCCAGATCCACAGGGACCCCCAGACCTGGATCCTTGGATCCTCAGATACCCACGTGTACCCAAATCCAGATCCCTGGATCCTGAGGGATTCCCAGCTCTGGATGCTCAGATTCCCACATATCCCAGAGCTCTGGATCCCAGTGTCCCAAAACTGGCTCCCAATTCACGCCTAAATGGCTCCTGATTCATCTCAAAGGAGCTCTCAAATCACCCCAAAATAGTGCCCAAATCGCCTCAAAATGGCGCTGGAATCACCTCAAAATGGCGCCCGAATCGCCTCAGAATGGTACCCGAATCACCTCAAAATGGCACCCAAATCACCCCAAAATGGCGCCCAAATCCCCCTCATAAATCCCTGGCGCTGGACAATCGAGACACCGAGAATTCCGGGCCGTTCCCCCCCTCCCCAGCCCCCCGGGCCTCCCGTACCTCTCCTTGGAGAGGAAGATCTCCTGCAGGATGCCCTTGACGCGCTCGGCCTGCGTGAAGCGCTCGCGGCTGCCGCTGCCCGGCACGACCAGCGGGGCCGGCAGGTCCAGGGCCTTGGGGTAGGCCCAGGGCACCTTCTCCTCCATGGAGTCGTGGCTGAGGCGCCGCGCCGTCTCGAAGGCGTGACGGTCCTTCAGCATCTCCCGCTTGGCCGCCTCCCCAAAGTCCTTGATCTTGTTCACGTTCACTGTGGGGAAACGGCAGAGGTCAGGGATGGGGTTTGGGGGGTTGGGATTTTTGGGGGGTCCCGGGGACACATTGTTCTGTTTTGTCTGGCTTGAAGTGTTCACAAAATGGCGTGCAAAGGGTCCCCAAAATGGGACTCAAAAGGTTCCAAAATGGCCTCCAAAGCATTCTCAAAATGGCCCTCAAAGGGTCCCAAAACAGCCCCCAGAGCATTCTAAAAATGGTCCTCAAAGGGTCCCAAAATGGCCCTCAAAGAGTTCTCAAAATGGCCCTCGAAGAGCCCCAAAAAAGGGACTCAAAGCATTTCCAAAATGGTCCCCAAAAAGGGACTCAAATGGTTCCCAAAATGGGACCCAAAGGGTTCCAAAAAAGGGATTTAAAGTGTTCCCCAAATGGCCCCCAAAGTGTTCTCAAAATGGCCCTCAAAGGGTCCCAGAAAAGGGACTCAAAGAGGTCTCAAAACAGTCCCCAAAAAGGTACGCAAATGGTTCCCAAAATGGCGCCCAAAGTTTCCCCAAGAAGGGACACAAAGTCCCTCAAAAAAAGCACAAAATGTTGCCAAAAAGACCCTCAAAGGGTCCCAGGGGGATTGGAAGGGATCTGTGGGGTCAGGGTGGGCTCTCACCGCGCTCGGTCTCGTCCAGCTCAAAGTAGAAATACTCCCTCAGCCGGGCCTCGTCCGGCCACGACACCGTCTTCTTCTTGCGGGGCCGGCGCGGGGCCGGACCCCCCTCCGAGGGGGCATCGGGGCCCTTGGGGTCACCCCCGGCCTCTGCCGAGCCTGGGGGGCACACGGGGGGGGGTCAGACGTGAGGGGACACCAAACACGGGGGGTTTGACCCCAAAACGGCACCCGAGCGTTCCTAAAATGGCGTCCAAAGGGTTCCCAAAATGGCTGCCAGGGTGTTTCCAAAAAAGGGACACGCACTGACCCCCAAATGGCTCCCGGAGCGTTCCCAAAATGGCACCAAATTGTCCCAAAAGGGACACAGTGACCCCCAAATGGCTGCCAAAGGGTCCCCCAAAAAGCCCCTGGGTGTCCCCAAACTCTCCTAAAACTGCCCCAAACACCCCCAACTCCACCCAGGTCGCCCCCAAACCATCCCCAACCCCCCCCAGCTGCCCCAAGAAGCCCCCCAGGCCTCACTGACCCCCCCAAGCCCCCCCGTGGGTACCTGTGTCCATGGGCTCGGGCACCTCGACGGCGGGCACGGGCGTCCCGGGCCGCTCCGTGTCCATGGGCTCGGCCGCCGCCGGCTCCGGGGACGAGGGTTTGGCCGTGCTGGGCTCGGGGGGCGGCTTCCCCTCGAAGGGGCTGGGCTGGGGGGCACAGCACAGGGGTCAGACCCAAAAACACGGCATTTGACCCCAAAATGGGACTCGAAGCGTTCCCCAAAATGGCCCCCGAAAAGGTCCCAAAATGGCACCCAAAGAGTTCCGATGAAAGGACTCAAACTGTTCCTAAAATGGCACCCAAAGGGTCCCCCCAAAATGGCACCAAATGGTCCCCAAAAAGGGACTAAAAGTGTTCCCAAAAACGGACTAAAACTGTTCCCCAAAAAGGGACTAAAAGTGTTCCCCAAGACAGTCCCAAAATTGGACAACGTTCCCCAAAACGGCACTCAAAGTGTTCCCAAAGTGCCCCCCAAAATGGCACTCAAAGTGTCCCCCAAAAAGGGACACAAAGTGTTCCCAAAGTGTCCCCCAAAAAAACTCCAAAGTGGTCCCCCAAAAGTGCACCCAAACGGCCCCAAAAAGGGACACTGAAGTTTTCCCCAAATGGCACCCAGGTGGTCCCCAAAAAGGGACTCAAAGTGCCCCAAAAATCATCCCAAATTCCAGAGGGGGACCCCAAATTCCAGGGGTTCCTCACCTTGGCTGCTGTTGGGGACAGAACCTTTTTCTTCTTCTTGATCTTGATGCCCGGGACGGGCGCCGAGTTCAGGGCATCCAGGAACCCGAGACCTTCCATGGCTGAGGGAGAAAACCCCGAAATTCACCCCAAAATGGCACCTGAATCACCCCAAAACACCACCTGAATCACCCCAAAATGGCCTCTCGATCACCCCCAAAATGGCACCTAAACTGTCCCCAAAATGGCACCTGAAGTGTCCCTAAAACAGCTCCTAAATCCTCCCCAAAATGGGACCCAGATCATTCCCAAAATGCCATCCAGGCATCACCCAAAACCATTCCAGTTGTCCCCAAAATGGCACCTAAATGTCCCCAAAATGGCACCCAAAGTGCCCCCAAAATGGCACCCAAAGTGTCCCCAAAATGGCACCCAAAGTGTCCCCAAAATGGCACCTAAATGTCCCCAAAATGGCACCCAAAGTGTCCCCAAAATGGCACCCAAAGTGTCCCCAAAATGGCACCCAAAGTGTCCCCAAAAAGGGTCCCGTTTGGGGGTGACTGAGGCCCCCAAAACGACACCCAGAAATCACCCAAAACCACCTAAATCATCCCAACCCCCCCCCAAAACCCCACTCCACCCCCTCCCAGACCCCCCAAACCCCTCCAGGTGTCCCCCAAACCCCCCAAAGCCCCCAAACTCACGCTGGGGGGGGATGATCTTCACTTTGATCTCCTTGGCCGCGTTGGGCGCCGTGTTCAGGGGTTTGTATTTCTTCTCTGCCAGAGGGGCCTCCCCGGGGCCTGAGGGGGCACTGGGGGGGGGAAAACGGGTCAGGACCCCCAAAACTGACCCCAAACCAACCCAGAGACCCCCAAACTGACCCCAAAACAGCCCCCCACCACCCCCAGGACAGCCCCAAGATCCCCAGAGGAGCCACCCAGGAGGCTGAGGGGGCACTGGAGGGGAAAAAAAATGGGTCAGGACCACCAAAATTGACCCCAAAACAGCACCAAGATCCCCAAAACAGCCCTGAGATCCCCAAAATTGGGTCTGAGAATCCCCAAAAGTGGGTTCCAGACCCTGGAAAAGCAGCTTTTGAACCCTCAAAAGTGGGTTCGAGACCCCCAAGAGAAGGTGCGAGACCCTCCAAAGTGGTCCCGAGTCCCTCAGAAGTGGGTCTGAGACCCTCAAAAGTGGGTCTGAGACCCCCAAAAGCCTCCCTGAAAGCCCCAAAGCAGCTGGGAGCCCCCCAGGAGCCCCCCAGGAGCCCCCCAGACTCACTTCTGCCTCTTGACGGGGACGGGTTTCAGGTTGTACTTGTCGGAGACCCCCGAGTTGAGTTTCTTCACCGGCGCCAGCGACGGCGTCTCCAGCTCCAGCCCTGGGGGAGGACGAGGTAAGGGGGGGTCCCAGGGCACCCCAAAACCCAGCAGGGCCCCCCCAGGGCCTCCCAAAAACCAGCAGGGCCCCCCAAATTCCCCAGATCAGCCCCGAACTTCAAAACAGCCCAAAAGCCCTAAAACCAGCCCCCAAATCAGCCCCCCAAACCAGCCCTAAACCCCCAAAACCAGCCCCAAAACAAAAAAACCAGCCCCCCAAAACCAGCCCTAAACCACAAAAACCAGCTCCAAAACCAACCCTAAAACCAAAAAAACCAGCCCCCCAAAACCCCTAAAACCAGCCTCAAAACCAACCCTAAATCCCCCAAACCAGCCCCAAAACTCCAAAATGAGCCCCAAAACCCCAAAAGCAGCTCCAAACCCAACCCTAAAACCAGCCCCTCAAAACCAGCTCCAACCCTCCAGAACAGCCTCAAATTCCCAAAACCAGCTCCAAATTCCCAAATCCTCCCCCAAACCAGCCCCAAACCCCCCAAACCAGCCCCGAATCCCCCAAACCAGCCCCAAACCCCCCAAACCAGCCCCAAACCCCCCAAACCAGCCCCGAATCCCCCAAATCAGCCCCAAACCCCCCAAATCAGCCCCGAACCCCCCAAACCAGCCCCAAACCCCCCAAATCAGCCCCGAACCCCCCAAACCAGCCCCAAACCCCCCAAATCAGCCCCGAAACCCCCCAAACCAGCCCCAAACCCCCAAATCATCCCCGAATCCCCCAAACCAGCCCCAAACCCCCCAAATCAGCCCCAAACCCCCCAAACCAGCCCAAACCCCCCAAATCAGCCCCGAACCCCCCAATCAGCCCCGAACCCCCCAAATCAGCCCCGAATCCCCCAAATCAGCCCCAAACCCCCCAAATCAGCCCCGAACCCCCCAAATCAGCCCCAAACCCCCCAAATCAGCCCCAAACCCCCCAAATCAGCCCCGAATCCCCCAAATCAGCCCCAAACCCCCCAAACCAGCCCCAAACCAGCCCCAAACCCCCCAAACCAGCCCCAAACCCCCCAAATCAGCCCCAAACCCCCCAAACCAGCCCCAAACCCCCCAAACCAGCCCCAAATCCCCCAAACCAGCCCCGAATCCCCCAAACCAGCCCCGAACCCCCCAAATCAGCCCCGAATCCCCCAAACCAGCCCCAAACCCCCCAAACCAGCCCCAAATCTCCCAAACCAGCCCCGAACCCCCCAAACCAGTCCCGAGTCCCCCAAACCAGCCCCGAATCCCCCAAACCAGCCCCGAACCCCCCAAATCAGCCCCGAACCCCCCAAATCAGCCCCAAACCCCCCAAACCAGCCCCAAACCCCCCAAACCAGCCCCAAATCTCCCAAACCAGCCCCGAACCCCCCAAACCAGTCCCGAGTCCCCCAAACCAGCCCCAAACCCCCCAAATCAGCCCCGAATCCCCCAAATCAGCCCCAAACCCCCCAAATCAGCCCCGAACCCCCCAAATCAGCCCCGAACCCCCCAAATCAGCCCCGAATCCCCCAAATCAGCCCCGAATCCCCCAAACCAGCCCCGAATCCCCCAAACCAGCCCCGAATCCCCCAAACCAGCCCCAAACCCCCCAAATCAGCCCCGAATCCCCCAAAAAAGGGCCCGGCCCCCCCGGCCTTACCTGTGGAGCGGAACTTGGCGTGGCTGGGGGCCGTGGTCCGAAGGGATTTGGGCTTTTCCCTCTTTTTTTCCGGCACCTCCTCGTTCTTGGCCTCGTTTTTGGCCTCCTGGGGCTTCTCCTGGACGGGGGTTTTGCTTTTGTTTTCCTCTTTCCGCTTCTTTTTGTCCCGTTCTGGGGGGAGGAGACACGTGGCAGCGGTGGGGGGGGAGAGTTGGGGGGATTTTGGGGGGAATTGGGGGGGATTTGGGGTCTCACCTGTGGGCTGGGAGCTGCTCTGGGAACGGATCACGCCCATCCAGTCGCTGACCAGGATGGAGGCGAGGCGGCGAAGCTCTGGGGGGCAAATCAGTCATTAATCGTTAATTAATCGGTAATTAATCGGTAATTAATCCAGCAGGGATCGGGTCACGGGACCAGCAGGAGGTTTGGGGGGCTCTGAGGGGGGTTTTGAGGGATCTGAGGGGGGGTTTCAAGGGTTTGGGAGGGGGGTCGGGGGTCTCAGGGGAGGTTTGGGCCTGAGGGAGGTTCTGGGGGGTCTCAGAGGGGTTTGGGGGGTCTGAGAGGGGTTTGGGGGGGTCTGAGAGGGGTTGGGGGGGTCTGAGAGGGGTTTGGGGGGGTCTGAGAGGGGTTTGGGGGGGTCTGAGAGGGGTTTGGGGGGGTCTGAGAGGATTTTGGGGAGGTCTGAGAGGGGTTTGGGGGGGTCTGAGAGGGGTTTGGGGGGGTCTGAGAGGGGTTTGGGGGGGTCTGAGAGGGGTTTGGGGGGTTTGTAGGGGAAGTTGAGGGGTCTGAGGGGGGCTTTTGGAAGTCCCAGGTGGGGCTCAGGGGTCTCAGGGGGGTTTGAGGGGGGTCTGAGGGGGTTTTGGGGGATCTGAGGAAGGTTTAGGAGGTCTGAGAGGGGTCTGAGTGGTCTGAGGGAGGGTTTGAGGGATCTCAGGAGGGTTTGGGGGGTTTGAGGGAGGGTTTTTGGGGGTCTCAGGGGGGTTTGAGGGAGGGTTTTTGGGGGTCTCAGGGGGGTTTGAGGGAGGGTTTTTGGGGGTCTCAGGGGGGTTTGAGGGAGGGTTTTTGGGGGTCTCAGGGGGGTTTCACTCACCCTCATCGTCACTGGACTTGCTGAGCTGCTTCACCAGCTTGGCTGTGTTGTTCTGCAAACCAGGAGGGGAGTGAGGGGGGGAAAGGGACCCCAGGGGGACCCAAAATCCACCCCAGGGAGACAAAAGCCACCTGAGGGAACCCCAATGACACCTCGAGGAGCCAAAACCCCCCCTTGGGGACACAGAAACCACCCCCAAAGGGACCCAAAGGAGGCAAAAGACACCCTGGGGGGACACAAAGGGGACAAAAGACACCTTGGGGGGACCCAAAGGGGACAAAAGACACCTTGGGGGGACCCAAAACAGACAAAAGTCACTCTGGGGGATCCAAAAACCAGCTGAGGGGACCCAAAAGCCACCTCAGGGAGACCAAAGCCACCTCAGAGGAGGTGACAGGAGCCACTCGGGGGGATCCAAAGGAGAGAGGAGCCACTCTGGGGGTCCCCAAACCCCCCCCAGGGATCCCCAACCCCCCCCGGGGGTCCCCAGAGCCCCCCCACCTGCTTGAGGTGGTCGACGGTGAGCGGGAGGTGCTGCAGCGTGAGCAGGATCTGCTGCAGGAACGGGACGTTGTTGGAGGCCTTGGAGCCCGTGAGCCACGTGTTGAGCAGCTTGTACCCCCCAATCCTGATGAACCTGGGCAGGAGAGGGGCACAATTCCATGAGGAACGGGCTGGGAAGGTGGGAATCCCCCCCCCCAGAGGCCCCAGGGCAGCCCCAGCTCACTTGTTGAGGATGTCCTGGGCGCGGGTCTGCAGCAGGATGTTCAGGTAGATGCAGCGACTCACCATCTTCTGGGAGTCCTTCATCAGGCTGCAGAGGAAACCAGGGGGGTCAGGGCCCCAAAAACTGCCTCAAATGGGTCTCAGAGGGCAGAGGGGGGGTCTCACCTGAAGATTTTGGAGATGCCATCCATGGTCTTGACCTCTCCATCCCGGCCCAGGAAGCAGTCGAGGCCCTTGAGGAGCTCCTTGGGGTCGATGGGGCCGGAGCCCATGGCAGGAACAGCCTGGGGGGACAAAGAGAGGGGTGAGACCCCCCCTGGGACCCCCAGAGAGGATGGGACACCCCCCCCATGGAGGGGACACCCCCCGAGTGACACCCCCTGACAGGGACAGGCGGGGCCTGGGGACAAAAAAGGGGGAACTGAGACCAAAACAGAGGAAAACGAGCTCAAAAAAGGGGGAAATTGAGCCTAAAAAAGGGGGGAATTGAGCCCAAAACAGAAGAAATTGAACCCAAAAAAGGGGGAAATTGAGCCCAAAACAGAGGAAAAATGAGCCCAGAAAAGAAGGAAATTGAACCCAAAAACTGGGGAGACTGAGCCTAAAAAGGGGGGAAATTGAGCCCAAACAAGGAAGAAATTGAGCTCAAAAAAAGGGGGAAATTGAGCCCCAAAACAGAAGAAACTGATCCCAAAAAGGGGGAAATTGAGCCCCAAACAGAGGAAATGGAGCCCAAAAAAGGAAGGCAAACAAGAGGGAAATCCCCTCCCAAAAAGGGGGAAATCACTCCCCAAAGTGAGGAGATGGAGCTCAAAGTGAGGAAATGGAGCCCAAAAGGGGACAATAAACTCCAGAAACCGAGAAAATTGTCCCCCTCAATAGGGCAGAAATCAACCCCCAAAAAAGGGGGAACTGTGCTTAAAAGAGGATGAATTAAATCCCAAAAAGGAGGGAGCTGACCCCAAAAGAGGAGGAAATAACCCCCAAAAAGGAAGAAATTAAAAGCCCCAAAAAGGGGGAACTCAACTCTAAAAAAGGAGAAAAGAGCCCCAAAAAAGGGAGGAATCAACCCCAAAAGAGGGAGAAATTGTCCTTAAAAGAGGGGGAAATAAGCACCAAAAAGGAGGGAAATGACCCCAAAAAAGGAAGGAATTGAGCCCAAAGGAGGAAACGGCCCCAAAACTGCAGGAAATGGCCCCAAACCGGAGCTGCCACCACGAGGGACCCCCAAGGGACACGGGGGGGGGGGTCACAGCCCCCCCAATGACACCGTGGCCTGATTTGTGTCGCTCATTAACGCATTAATTAACACATTAATTAACACATTAGTGCTGTGCCCCCCCCCCCGGGGGGAACAGGAGGATTTGGGGTCACACTGGGGGGGGGGACACAGACCCCAAACTCCCCCCCAATATCAGGGGGAGGGGCTGGGGGGGCACAGCCCCCCCCTTTCCAACCCCCACTTTAATTACCCAGGGGTTAATTAACAAGCTGGCCCTCAACAAAGTGCTCATTTGGGGGTGTCACCCCCCCACCCCTTAATTAAACCCCCTGACTAATGAACAAACTACTCATTAACAGCCCATTCATTAAGGCCAAGCCCCCCCTTAATGACCCCCCCTCGGGGGTTTCAGGCTCTGACATCACTTAATCACTGTTAATTACGGCTTAATTATGGCCCAGTTTCCTTAAGGAGGGCACCAAGGGGGGGCTGGGGGGGCTTTTTTTAGGGTGGGGGGCGAAAACACCCCAAAAATCTCAATATTTGGGAAAGGGGGGGGTTGAACCAGAGGCTGGTTTTTGCTCCTGGAGGGGCCTTAACGAGCTGGGGGTTCGTTAAGTGCCCCCCCCTAATTAATTACAGCCCCCAATGGTGTGGAGGGTTAATTAGGGGGGGGTCAGCACAACCCCCCCACCCTGTACAGAGACACAACAACAATTTAAAGCAGCACAAACCCCCCCAAAACCCCCCAATTCTGGGGGGGGGCGACTCCTTTTTACCAAAACTGGGGGGTTTCAGCACAAAATTCCACGGGAACCTTTGACACCCCCCCCCCAAAAAAAGAGCCACCGGTGGCTCCTGGGGGGGGTCCCGTGGTTTGTGTCCCCCCCAAAACACCCTGGGGGGGGTCAAAGCCCCCCTGGGGGGGCACAGCCCTGGGAAAGGGGGGCACAGCCCCCTCCCCTGACAGCACTGGGGGGGTTGAGGGCCCCCCCTCCCCATTTTGGGGGGTCCCAGGGCAGTAAACACAGAGCAGACCCCCCCCCCAAAACACTGAGACCCCCCCGGGGGGGTTAAAGGGGGTGGAGAGACTCCAAAAGCACCAAGACCCCCCCCGGAAGGGGGTAAATCACCTTTGGGGGGGCCCTGGGTGGGTCCAGCAAGGCCTGACCCCCCCCCACCTCCCAAAACTGGGGGTTTGGGGCATTTTACCCCAAAACCCACCTTTTTTGAGGGGAGAGAAGACCCCAAAACCACGTGGGAAGTGGGGGGGGGAACCCCCACCCCCCCAGAAAAGGAAATGCTACCACTGGGCTCTGCCAGGCCTCCATTAATCCCAAATTAAGGCTCTTAGTACCAAAAATCTCAATTATTTTCAGACATTTCTCTCTGGGTTTTGCAACAAAATCTGCCAGATTTGGGTGGGTTTGGTTTGTTTTTTTTTGTTGTTGTTGTTTAAAACTGGAAAAGGAAAGGGGGGAAAAAAACCAACAAACCACCAAATCCCAGGAGACAAAAGGGGGAGAAGAAATTAAAAAAAAAAAAAAAGGGGGTGAATTTTGGCTTTTTTTTTTTTTCTGTTTTGGGAATTAAAAACCTGCTCCAAATGAGGGTTTGTGAAATGTAATTAAGACCAAAAAGGTTTGTTGCTTACCCGGGTTGTGGCCGTTCCCTCCCTTTGCTGAGGTAAAGCTTCCTAAGCCTGCACCTCCACGCTGCCAAAACGGGGCAAAACCATTGAAAACCGGGACAAAATGAGCATTTTGGGGGGGTTTGCCCCCCCTGTGCCCCCCCCCCAAAAAAACCTGGCTATTTTCTTGGGGGGGGTGTGAAGCCCAGTGGTAGCATTTCCCTGTCACGATAAATTAAATGGCAAATTAAATGATAAATTGAAATGATTAAAGCGCTCGAGGCCTCCCCTTCCCCCCCCCCAACGGCGCTCCCCAAAACCCCCCCTAAAAAAAAAAAAAAACCAACACTCCCCTTGAAAAAAAAAAGCGAGGAAAAAAAGAGGAGAAAAGGGTTAAAAAGGAAGAGTTAAAAACGCCAACGTTGGAGGGGCTGAGGGCACAGGAGCTGCCGAGGCAGCAGCAGCCCCGGGGGGGGGGGGGGTCCTGCCGGGCTGGGGGGGTCCTGCGGAGGGAAGGGGGGGTTAGAGAAGGTTTGGGGGGTTTTTTTTGGGGGGGGGTGAAGAGGATTGAAGGGGGGTGAAGGTGGAATTTGGGGGGGCCCGGGCGGGGGGAGGTGGGAGGGGTTTGGTTCGTGTTGCATCAGCGGCGAGGCCCCGGCGCCATTTTAGAGCTGCAAAAACCCCCAGACCGGGGGGGGGGGCCGGGAGGTTGTTTTTAAAGGGGGGGGGACACACACAGAGACACAAGAGACAAAAGAGAAAGATGTTAAATCCTCCCCCCCCTGCAAAACCGCCGGAGAAACCTCGGATAAAGTCAATTAAATCAATTAAATTCGAGGGGGGGGGGGAACCCTCCTTCAATTGGGGGGTTCTGAGTCCGTCCCCCCCCTCCCTCAGCGCCAAAAGGGGGGGGCTCGACCTGCAAAAAAACCTCGAAAAAAGGCCAATTTAAGGGGGGAAAGGAGGGGGAGGAAGGAAGAAAAAACCACCAAGACAAAGGAGCGGCCGAGCGGCGCCATCTTGGAAAGGGTTTGTGGGGAGGGCGGGAGGAGGGGGGGGTTAAACCGAATTTTTGAGGGGAAAAAAGCCGGATTTGGGGGGGATCTGAGCCTGCCTAGCAATCTTTATTGCTAGATTGCAAAACAACCCCCCCCCGCCCCCCAAAAACACCACCCCGCCACCCCGCCTGCTCTCCGCGCAAAAAACAATCCTAAAATGGCACCTAAAAAATAAAAATAGGACATAAATCAGCCTTTTTTTTAAAAAGCAGAATCCGCCCGCCCCCCCCCCGCTCCCCTCACGTTCCTTCCCCCCCGTCCCCGCAAAGGCTCCGCGCGGACCCCGCAATCTTTATGTACAGATTGCTCGCCGGGCAAACCCCAAAAACCCCCCAATTCCCCCAATTCCGGCTCCCCCGCGACCGCCGAGCCACTTTTTTTGGGGCCATTTCCAGCTCTTTTGGGGTTTTTTTTGGGTTTTTTTTTCGCTCCTCTGGACCCTCCGCGCCTTCTCCCAGCGCTTTTTTCTCTCTCCCGAATTCCTCCCCCCCCCGAAGCTTTGCAGCTTTAACCACCTTTGGCACAGCCCCACGTCCTCCTCAAAGCACATTATCGGGCTCTTCCTCCCATTATTTTGCTCTTTGGGGACAAATAAAGGTATTTCTGGGGGGGTTTTATGCTCTTTCTTTGCGAAGGGGGGAAGGGGTTGGGGTGGGGGGGAGCTGGTTGAAAATTCAACACTTACTATCCAATTTTTTTTCTCGCCGACAGCGCTTCAAGGTTTGGATTTTGGCATTTGGTGGTGTTAGAGCCAAAAAATTCGTTTGTTTTTGGTCATGGCTTTAAAAAAACGCAGCAACTTTTTTTTTTTTTGCGGCTTGACAGGGTGGGGTTATTATTATTTTAAAAGTTTGGTTTTTTTTTTTTCTCTCTGGGTTTTTTTTTTTGTTGTTGTTGCTGGGGGGGGGGGGTTTAAGCCCTAAAGAGGTGAATCGAGCTAAATTTGTCGAGCTAGAACGAGGAAAAAAAAAAATAAAAAAAAAGTTGCTTGGGTTTTTTAAAAAAAAAAGGAGGGTTTTGCCTTTGTTTTTTTGGGGGGGGGGGAGGGGGAAGAAGAGGGAAATATGTTTTAAAGTGGCAGTTTCCTTCGGGTTTGGAACGGCTTCCCAAGGACGGTCCAAAGGACGAGGCTGCGGCGGCTCTTCACGGCAAGGGGGGAGGAAAGCTTTTTTTCTTCCCCTCTTTTTGTATATATATTTTGTTGTTTTGTTCGCTTTTGTATTGTTTTGTATTGTTTGTATGTTTTTCTCTCGTGGCAAAGGCGACGGCGTCTCTCAAGACCAACCAAACCTGGAGCGGGGAAAGGAAAAATAAAAGGGGGGGGGAGGGAAGGTGGGGTGGGGCACAACAAATAAAAAAAGAAAAAAAATTGAAAAAAAAAAAGAAATTAGAAGCAAAGAAGAAAAGACACGAAACGATTAGAAATTTGTTATCCCCGGGGGAGAATTTAGAGCTTTAAAGCGGGGGGGAAAGGAAAAAACCCGAAGAAACGCCCTTGGCGGGGGAGGGCTGAGCTCTGAGGGGACATGAGGGCTCAGGGCGGCGGCGGCCCTGGAGGGGCTGCGGGGCCGCGTTTTTCGCCAGATAAAGGAGCCGTTCGCCCTCCAAAGGGTCGCAGTCGGTTTAAAGAGCCGCTCAACCTTTAGAAAAGGCGGGTGGGACCCCCCTGGACGCCCCACCCGCGCCCCCCGCCAGGCCCAGCGCAGCTCGTTACTCACCTCCACCAGCCCTCAGAATGGCGACGGCGGCGCCGGACGCGTCCTTTTAAACCGGACCACGCCCCCTCCCGAACCACGCCCCCGGCCGCGCGCCGGCCGCGCCCACTCGCCCGTTGAGCCGCCCAACGGCGCCTGCGCGGGGCCCGCAGCGCGCACGCTCGGCCGCCGCCCGCCATTGTCCGCGGGGGCCCGTGTGGCGCAGTTTTTATTCGGGGGCCTTCTGCGCACGCGCGGCCGCCGCGGGCGGGGCCCGCACGGCAAAATGGCGCCCGGGGCGTGAGGGGAGGAGCGGGCGGGGCCTGAGCGTGAGGCGGGAAGATGGCGCTAGGCCGCGTGGCCGCGGCGCTGAGGGCGGCGGGGACGGCGCTGAGAACGGCGGGGACCCCGCTGTGGGCACGGGTGAGGCGGGGGGGGGGCATCGGAAAGGGGGGGCCGCGGGAGGGGCACCGGGAATGGGGGGGTCGGGAGGGATGGGGCAGCGGCGCACGTGGGCTGGGGGCGTGGTTAGTGACGTCACTGGGCGGCGGTGTTACTCCATTGGGGCGCCAGCAGCGCTTGGGAGGGGGCGGGGCATAGCGAGGCATTGCGTCATCGCGAGGTGGGCGGTGACGTCATAATTTATGAGGTTTGGTGGGATTTTGGAGGGAAAGTGGAGTGTGATGTCACTGAGGGGGGTGTTTACATGTCACCGTCCCTGAGTGGGGTTTTGGGGGCAGGGGGTGGGGCAGCCCTGTGGGGTTATGATGTCATTACCCACATGACATCATCACCATGAGTGCTATGATGTCATAAACTCATTGATATCACTGCTGTGGGGGTTTTATGTCATCGTTGTTGTGGGTGTTAGAGTGTTACAATGTCGATCTGATGGTATTAATAATATAATAATATGAGATCGTAACTTCTACAGAATCCACTTTATGGTGGTTATGATGTCATAGCGCCTGTGACATCACCACTGTTGGGGTTGTGATGTCATAAGCCACGTGACACCATTGCTATGTTGATTATTATATCACAGCCCCTGTGACATCATCACTCCTGGGGTGGTGATGTCATAACCCCCTGACGTCACTGCTCCCGAGGGGTATGACGTCATAACCCCCCTCTCCCAGGACCACCCCCGGCTCTGCAGCTCCCAAGAAGCCCCCAAAGCCCCCGAGGAGCCCAAAGCCCCCAAAGAACCCCCGTCCCGGTACCTGGAGCGGCCCTGGGAGTACCTGGAGAGCGAAGGTACCGGGGGGGGATTTTGGGGGTCCTCGGGGGGTTTGGGGGTCTCAGGGGGTCCCCAACCCCCCCAAACTGTCCCCCCTGTCCCAGAGTACCGGGTGACCTACGGGGACAGGCCCGTCTGGTTCGGCTACCGGCGCAACCACAAGGGAGCCATCCCCCCCCAGCGCACCCGCAAGGCCTGCCTGGTCAGACTGGGGGCACTGGGGGGGACTGGAGGAGACTGGGATGCACTGATGGGGCACTGGGGGGCACTGGGGGGGACTGGGGGGAACTGGGATGCACTGATGGGGCACTGGGGGCACTGGGAGGGGAATGGGGGGGACTGGGGGGAACTAGGATGCACTGGCGGGGCACTGGGGGCACCACAGGGGGAATGGGGGGCAGTGGGAGAGGATTGGGAGGGTCTGGGGTGGGAACTGGGGGGGACACTGGAAGGGGACTGGGAGGGGCCTGGGGGGCACTGGGAGGGACTGGGGGGTGCTGGGGTGGACTGGGGGGTGCTGAGGTGGACTGGAGGGCACTGGGAGAGACTGGAGGGTGCTGGGTTGGACTGGGAGGGACTGGGGGGCACTGGGAGAGACTGGAGGGTGCTGGGTTGGACTGGGGGGCACTGGGGTGGACTGGAGGGACTGGGAGGAACTGGGGGGTACTGAGAGGGCCCTGGGCTGAACTGGGGGGCACTGGGAGGGCACTGGGCTGGCCTGGCCCCCCCTGACCGTGTGTCCCCCCCAGCGCCGGGGGAAGCCGGTGGGGAACCCGTGTCCCATCTGCCGGGACCGGAACCTGCTCGTCGACTTCCGGGTCAGTTCCTCTTCCTCTCACCCCTTTTCCCTCTTTTTTATCCCCTTTTCCCTCTTTTTTTAATGCCCTTTTCTGTATTTTCCTTCGCTTTTCCTCCCTCCTGCTGATTTCCCCCCTTTTCCTCTTCCTTCTCCCTTTTCCCTGTTTCCCTCCCCCCCTTTTCCTGTATTTTCCTCTCTCTTCCTCCCCCCTTTTCCTTTCCCTCCCTTTCTTTTCCCTCTTTTTTTTTTTCCCCTTTTCCTCAATTTTTCCCCTTTTTTTTCCTCCCCCAGAACGTGAAGCTCCTGGATCAGTTTATTTGCCCCCACTCGGGGGTTGTTTTCCACCCCACACACACCGGTGAGGGGAACTGGGGAAACAGGGAGGGACTGGAGGGTACTGGGAGGAACTGGGGGGTACGGGGAGGAACTGGGGGGTACAGGGAGGCACCTCTGGGTGCTGGGGGGGGCACTGGGGGTGCCCCCCGTGCCCCGAGGGTCCCTGACCGTGTCCCCCCCTTCCCGCAGGGGTCTGCATGAGGCAGCACAAGCTCCTGTCCAAGGCCATCGCCCAGGCCCAGGACCACGGTGAGAGCCCTCGGGGGGCCCAGGGTGGGCTCAGCACCCCCGGGTGCCCCCCCAGACCCCCCTCACTGCCCCCTCCCCACCTCTCACCCCCCCAGGGCTGCTGTGGCTGCAGGTCCCCTACGTCCCTGCCCCCCGAGAGGACTTTTCCAACCGGCACCCGGCGGTGGGAAAGACGCCCCCGGCGCCGGCGCTGAGGGGCCCCGGCGGGTTCTGGTACAGCTGGTACGAGCGGCGGCCGCCGCCCCCCGCCGAGATCGCGCGGATGCGCCGCCTCTACCGCGGCTTCCTCAAGGGAGAGGAGGCTCCGCCGGCCGTCCCGGGGACACCCCCGGAAGCCCCTCAGAGCCCCGCCGGGGAGAAACGGGCAGAATAAAGCGGTTAAAAACCCCTCAAATGGGTGTTTGTGGTGCCAGAGGGGAAAATGGCGGGGGGGGCTCAAAATGGCGGCTCGGGCGTGAGGGGAGTGTATCCCATAATGCCTTGCGGGGAGGGGGAGACACCTTCCGCCACACTTTGCTGCCGCGCGGGAAACCGGTTGCTAAGGAGGGGTGGGGCTTCGTTGTTAAGGGCGGGGAAGGAGCAGTAGCGATTGGCTGAGCGGTTGCCAGGGGCGGGGCTTGGTTGCTAAGGGTGGGTGAAAGCTCGACAACGATTGGGTGGTCAGTGTCAGGTCCCGCCGCCATTGGCTGGCTGTTGCTATGGGCGGGATTTAGTTGCTAAGGGTCTGTAAAGGAGCAGCAACGATTGGCTGTTGGTTGCTAAGGGCGGGACTCGGTTTCTAAGGGGCGATGAATGGACTCCTCCGATTGGTCAGCGGTTGCTAAGGGAGGATAAAGGAGCGGTTTTGATTGGCTGGGCCGTACCATGCCGGCCTCTGATTGGCCGTTTGGGGCGGTGGGCGTGGTGTCGGTGCCGCGGGCGCGGCCGTGGCGGGTCCGGGATCGGGATTTGGGGGGAATTGGGGGGATTTTGGGGACTCGGGGGGTCCCGGGGCCCGGGGGGGGCCATGGAGTTCCCCTTCGAGCTCGGGCCGGTGCTCGGGGAGCGATTCTGCGTCGTGGATCAAAACCTGCGGCCCGCGGGGCGCGGGGGGGGCGGACACAGGTACGGGGGGGTTAGACTGGGGTTGGACTGGGGTTAAACTGGGGTTAGACTGGGGTTGGACTGGGGTTGAACTGGGGTTAGACTGGGGTTGGACTGGGGTTAAACTAGGGTTGGGAATTAGGATTAAACTGGGGTTAGACTAGGGTGGGACTGGGGTTAGACTGGGGTGGGACTGGGGTTAAACTGGGGTTAAACTGGGGTTGGACTGGGGTTAGACTGGGGTTAGACTGGAGTGGGACTGGGGTTGGACTGGAGTTGGACTGGGATTAGATTGGGGTTGGACTCGGGTTAAACTGGGGCTGGACTGGAGTTAAACTGGGGTTGGACTGGGGTTGGACTGGAGTTGGACACTGGGGTTAAACTGGCGTTGGACTGGGGTTGGACTGGAGTTGGAATGGGGTTGGGCACTGAGGTTAAACTGGAGTTGGACACTGGGGTTAGACTGGGGTTGGAATGGGGTTAAACTGGAGTTGGACTGGGGTTAAACTGGGGTGAGATTGGGGTTGGACTGGGGTGGGGTTTAGGGCAGTTGGGGTGGGGGGGTTCAGGAGGGGTTTTTGGGGGGTCTTTGGGGTGCCAACGACCCCCCCTCGGGCCCAGGGGGGACCTGGAGCAGCAGCTGCGGACGGTGATCGATGAGCTGGGCAAGGCCTCGGCCAAGGTGGGCTCGGGGGGGCCCGGGGGGGGCTGGGGGGAGAATTCGGGGTCCCAGGGGGGTAACTGGAGGTTACTGGGGTAAATGGGGGGATAATTGGGGTAAATGGGGGGGTAATTGGGGTCCAAGGGGTGTAACTGGGGTCCTGGGGGGGTCCCAGGGGGGTCTGAGGACGGTTTTGGGGGGTCTGGGGAGGGTAACAGGGGGACCTGGGGGGGTAACTGGGGGGTCATGGGGCAGTTTTGGGGGTCCCAGGGGGGTCATTGGGGGTTTTGAGGGGCAATGGGGGGTCCGGGGGGGGTCCCAGGGGTCCGGGGGGGGTCACTGGGGGGGGTCTCTGTCCCCCCCCCCACAGGCCCAGGGCCTCCCCACCCCCGTGACCAGCGCGGCCCGAATGGAGACCAACAGACACGTCCTGTACATCCTGAGGGACCCCCGGTGAGACCCCAAAATAACCCCAAATTACCCCAAAATAACCCAAAATAACCCAAACCAACAGACACGTCCTGTACATCCTGAGGGACCCCCGGTGAGACCCCAAAATAACCCCAAAATACCCCCAAATAACCCCAAAATAACCCCTGGGACCCCTTAAACCCCCCCCTCAACCATCCCCAGACCCCTCAGAACCCCCCTCAACCCCCTCTAAAAAACCCCCCTCAGATCCCTCCAGACTCCCCAACCCCCCCCCAAAAAACCCCCCAAACCCCCAAATTCCCCTCCAACCCCTCCCTGAGACCCCCCAAATTCCCCCCAAACCCCCCTTTCCCCCCCCCAGGACCCCCAAAGGCGTCGTCATCGGGTTCCTCAAGGTGGGCTACAAGAAGCTTTTCCTGCTGGTGAGTCCTGGGGCGTCCCTGCTGAGCTTTGGGGGGTCCCTAGTGAGCCCTGGGGTGTCCCTGGGGGGTCCCTGGGGGTCCCTGGTGAGTTCTGGGGTGTCCCTGGGGGTCCCTGGTGAGTTCTGGGGTGTCCCTGGGTTGTCCCTGGGGGTCCCTGGGGGTCCCTGGTGAATTCTGGGGGTCCCTGGGATGTCCCTGGGGTTTCCCTGGGGTGTGCCTGGGGGTCCCTGGGGTGTCTCTGGGGGTCCCTGGGTTGTCCCTGGGGGTCCCTGGGGTGTCTCTGGGGTGTCCCTGGGTGTCCCTGCTGAGTTCTGAGGGTCCCTGGGGTGTCCCTGGTGAGTTCTGGGGTGTCCCTCGGGGTCCCTGGGAGTCCCTGGGGGTCTCTGGTGAGTTTTGGGGGTCCCTGGGGTGTCCCTGGGGTGTCCCTGGGGGTCCCTGGGGGTCCCTGTTGAGTTCTGGGGTGTCCCTGGTGAATTCTGGGGGTCCCTGGGGGTCCCTGGGTGTCCCTGAGGGTTTGCAGCCCCCTGCCCAGCCCCCCCCGTGCCCCCCAGGACCGGGCAGGGACCCACACGGAGGTGGAGCCGCTTTGTGTCCTGGATTTTTACATCCACGAGTCCCTGCAGAGACACGGCCACGGCAGGGAGCTCTTCCAGCACATGCTGCAGGTGCACTGGGGGCACTGGGAGCACTGGGAGCACTGGGAGCCTGGCACTGGGCACTGGGAACCAGTTACTGACGCACTGGGGGCACTGGGAGCTGCTCACTGGACACTGGGAACCAGTTACTGACCCACTGGGGGCACTGGGAACCAGTTACTGACTCACTGGGGGCACTGGGAACCAGTTACTGGGCACTGGGAACCAGTTACTGCCCCACTGGGGGCACTGGGAACCAGTTACTGCCCCACTGGGGGCACTGGGAACCAGTTACTGCCCCACTGGGGGCACTGGGAACCAGTTACTGACCCACTGGGGGCACTGGGAACCAGTTACTGACGCACTGGGGGCACTGGGAACCAGTTGCTGCCCCACAGCCCCACTGAGGGTTGGGGGGATCCAACTGGGGAGGGGGCCTGGGGAGGGTTGGGGGTCTCACAGCCTTTTATTCCCCAAATTTGGCCATTTTTTGCCTCGATTCGCCCCAAATTTGGACATTTTTTGGTCCGAGTTCACCCAAATTTGACCTGTTTTGGCCCTGGGGGGGGTCGGGGGTCTCACAGATCCCCAGGGAGTGTTTGGAATGGGGGAGGTTTGGGGGGAATTTGGGGGCACTGGGGGGGTTTGGGGGTGTGTTAAATTGGGGAGGGGTCTCGGGGGGGGGGGGGGTGTTAAATTGGGGAGGGGTCTCACAGATCCCCAGGGATTGTTTGGAGTGGGGGGGATTTGGGGGGGGGTTGAGGGCACTGGGGGGGATTTGGGGGCACTGGGGAGGTCTGGGGGGGTATTTGGAGGGGACTGGGGGGGCTTGGGGGGGTGTTAAATCGGGGAGGGGTCTCACAGACCCCCCCAGAGCGAGCGGGTGCCCCCCGAGCGCTTGGCCGTGGATCGACCCTCGGAGAAGCTCCTGGGATTCCTCCGGAAGCACTACGGGCTCTGCCAGCCCATCCCACAGGTCGGGGGGGCTTTTGGGGGGTCTGGGGGGGTCTGAGGGGGATTTGGGAGGGATTTGGGGGCACTGGGGGGGGATTTGGGAGGTCTGGGGGGGATTTGGGGGGGCTCTGCCAGCCCATCCCACAGGTCGGGGGGGGATTTTGGGGGGTCTGGGGGGGCTTTGGGAGGGATTTGGGGGGGATTTGAGGAGTCTGGGGGGGATTTGAGGAGTCTGAGGGGGATTTGGGGGGTCTGGGGGGGGATTTGGGGGGTCTGAGGGAGTTGGGGGGGGGGTCTGGGGGTTTTTTGGGAGGGATTCGGGGGGGTCTCGGGAGGGTTTTTGGGGGGATCTGAGGTGGTCGGGGGGTGTTTGGGGGGATTTGGGGGGTCTGGGGGGTTTTGGGGGGTTCTAGGGGGGTTTTGGGGGGTCTGTGGGGGCTCAGCTCAATTCTCCCTCCCCCCCCCCCAGGCCAATAATTTCGTCATCTTTGAGGGGTTTTTCTCCAACCGAACCGGTGGGTTTGGGGGGTCCTGGGGGGGAACTTGGGGGGTCCTGGGGTGGGTTTGGGGGGTCCTGGGGGGGAATTTGGGGGGTCCTGGGGTGGGTTTGGGGGGTCCTGGGGGGGAATTTGGGGGGTCCTGGAGGGGAGTTGAGGGGTCCTGGGGAGGTCTGGGTGGTCCTGGGGTGGGTTTGGGGGGTCCCAGGGTGGGTTTGGGGGGTCCTGGGGGGGAATTTGGGGGGTCCTGGGGTGGGTTTGGGTGGTCCTGGGGTGGGTCTTGGGGTCCTAGGGTGGGTTTGGGGGTCCGGGGGGGGGTTGGGGGGCCCTGGGGTGGGTTTGGGGGTTCCAGGAGGGTTTGGGGGTCCTGGGGGAATTTGGGGGCCCTGGGGTGGGTTTGGGGGTTCCCAGGGAGGGTTTGGGGGGTCCCGGGGGTTGAATTTGGGGGGTCCCAGGGGGGTTTTAGGGGAGAACTGGGGGGGCCCTGGGGGAGGTTTGGAGACTCCCGGGGGGTGTTTTGGGGGGGTTCCGGGTTGGGGGGTCCCGGGGGGTGTCTGTGGGGTCCCCTCACCCCTAAACCCCCCCCTCAACCCCCTCCAAAGCCCCCATTGCCCGGCGGCCCCTCCCCCGGCGGCCGCAGGAGGAGCCCATCAAACCCTACTCCAGCTCCGACCGGGACTGTGAGTGGGGCTGGGGGGGATTTTGGGGGGTCTGGGGGGGATCCTGGGGGGTCGGGGGGGTTTGGGGTGGATTTTGGGGGGTCTGGGAGGAATTTCAGGGGGTTTGGGGGGGCTCAGCCTTGGCCTTCCCACAGGTTTGGGGGGTTCTGGGGGACCTGGGGGGAAGTTGAGGGGTCTGGGGGGTTTGGGGGGGTCTGAGGGTGGGGCTAAAGGGGGTGGGGCTAAAGGGGGTGTGGTCTGAGGGGGAGGGATTAAAGGGGGTGTGGTTGGAGAGGGAGGGGCTAAGGGGTAGGGACGGAGGAGACTAAAGGGGTGGGGTCTGGGTGGGGCTAAATGGGGCGTGGTCAGAGTGGGTGTGGCCCAGTGGGTGTATCCCCTCTGGACTCTCAGCCAATCCCCTTCAAGCTGGGATTTGGGGGGGCATGAGGGGATGCTGAGGGGGTGTGGCCTAATGGGGCGTGGTTACTGAGGGGTGGGCGTGTCCCCGCTGACTCTCAGCCAATCCCCTTCAAGCTGGGATTGGGTGGGTGGGTGAAGGCGGGGGCTGATGGGGTGTGGTCAAGGGGGGGGCGTGGTCAAAGGGGCGTGTCCGGGTGGGCGTGTCCCCGCTGACTCCCAGCCAATCGCCCGCAGTCCTGCGCGAGGAGGCGGAGCCTCCCTGGCCCTTCAACCTGTCCCTGGCCCCCCGGGGGGGGGTCTCGGGGGGGTCCCCAGTCCGGGGGAGCCTCCGGCCCTTCCTGCTGCGCCGGGACCCCCCCGAGGCGCGCCCGGAGCCCCCCCAGCGCCGCGCCAGGTGGGCACCCAAGTCGGACCTTTTGGGCCTTATTGTACCTAATTTGGGCCTTTTTTTTTTTGTGTCCCGTCACCCGGATTTTTTGGTTTGATTTTCCTTCATTTCACCCCAAATTTGCCCAGTTTTGGTCTCGTTTTCCTTCATTTCACCCCCATCCACTTGGCCATTTCTGCCCTCATTTTCCACCTCATTTTCCACCTCAGTTTCCTACATTTTACCCCCAAATCTCGCCGTTTTCGGCCTAATTTTTACACCTGATGTTCCTTCATTTCACCCAAATCTGGCCATTTTCACCCAACTTCGGCCGGTTTTGGGTGATTTTCTTTCCCTCTTTCCTCCCCCAGCTCCCTGGGCCGTGTTGGACGTTGAGCCCCCCCCCACCCCCCGAGGATCCCCCGGCGGGGTCGAGGGGCTTTGGGGGGGACTGGTCCTGCCCCACAGACCCACTGGGAACCAGTTTGTGCCCCACAGACCCACTGGGAACCAGTTCCTGCCCCACAGACCCACTGGGAACCATTTCCTGCCTCACTGGAAACCAGCTCCTGCCCCACAGACCCACTGGGAACCATTTCCTGCCTCACTGGGAACCAGTTCCTGCCCTATAACTCCGACTGGGAACCAGTTCCAGCCCCACAACTGCCACTGGGACCCATTTCCCGCCCCCCCCGCGGGGTCCCGCCCCCTCCCAGCCCCCATGGGTGCCTCTCCCCCCCCTTCCCCCCCCCCCCAATTTTTTGGGTACGTTTCAATAAAAACGGTGACTCCGCTTCGGCTCCTCCGACCTGTCAATCATCCCGAGGGGGCGTGGCCCCGCCCACATCACCTTCTCGTATATGGTCACGTCACGCCCCCTCAGGAGAAAGCGCGCGTCCTATTGGTTGGAATTCCTTGGTCACGCCCCCTCCCGGGGCATGAATGGGCGGGGCTGGCGCGACGGTCACCTTCCCGCGCGGGCGCATGCGCGGTGCTCTCCCACCGCCTTCCCCCCCACCTCCCCTCAGAGCCCGCGCAGGCGCAGTGGGAGCCACCGGCGTGTGGGGGAAAAGAAGCCCCGGGGCGGCCGCTCCGAAGCTCCCGCCATGTACCGGCACGTCCCCGCCGCCGCCGCCGCCGTCCGCCTGCGCCCCGCGGGCTCCCACCGCGCTTGGGGACCCCCCAGGACCGGCGCGGAACCGCCCCGGCGACGGTACCGGGCGCGGCCGCAGGTGAGGGTCGCGGGCAGGGGGCGGGGCCTCCGTGAGGGAATGCAAATGAGGGGGCGGAGGAGGCGGGGTTATGGTAATCGGAGGCAGGAGATTGGTTGTTGAGGGGGATAGAGAGGCGGAGGAAGGAGGTTATGTAAATACGGTCACGGGAGGGGCGGGGATATGCAAATAAAGTCCCGTAGGGGAAGGGAGCCGGGGCGGGGCTATGTAAATAGAGACGCGGAGGGGGCTGGGTTTATGCAAATAGGTGTTGCAGTGGTTACGCTATGTGGGCGGGGCTTATGCAAATCTGTGCTGCAAAACAGACCGTTGGGTGGGCGGGGTTATTTAAATGAATGTAAACGGTTACGTCGCTGGTTTGGGCGGGGCTGGAGGGTCAGAAGGGGGCGTGGTTATGCAAATAACGCACGTTGCGGTAGAGGTTGGGGGCGGGGCCTGAGCATTTGGGGGCGGGGCCGAGGGTGGTTGGGGGGCTCCAGGGTCCTGCTGGGACCGAAACGGGGCAAATCCCCCCAAAATGGGGCAAATCCCCCTTTGAATGGGGCAAATCCCCCCTAAATGGGGCAAATCCCCCCAAAATGGGGCAAATCCCCCTTTGAATGGGGCAAATCCCCCCTAAATGGGGCAAATCCCCCCCCCAAACAGATCAAACCTCCCCCAAATAATTCGGACCCCCCCAAATTGTTTAGACACCCCCCCCACGGGTAAATCCCCTTTTTAGGGCAGATCAAGCCCCCCAAACGGTTCAGAACCCCCCCAAATAACTCAGACCCCCCCCCAAAATAATTCAGATCCCCCCTAAATACTTCAAGCCCCTCCCAAATAATTCAGACCCTCCTCAAATAACTCAGACCCCCCAAAATAATTCAGACCCCCCCGTTTACCCCCCCCAGGACCTGTCAGCCCCCCGGCCCCCCCTGCCCTCGCTGCTGCCCCTCCCGGCCCGCGCCCCCCCCCCCGCGGGGGCTGGAGGGGTTGGGGGGGCCAGTGACCACCGTGGAAGGACTGAGGGGCCCGGTGACCACCGTGGAGGGGTTGGGGGGCCCGGTGACCACCGTGGAGGGGTTGGGGGGCCCGGTGACCACGGTGGACGGGCGGCGGGAGGACGACATCGCCGTCAGGGACCCCCCCCGGCTGCTGCTGAGACCCCCCGGGGGGGCCCTGCTGGCCCAGGGACCCCCCAAAGCCCCCGGAGCGACCCCCACCCCCCCCTCCATGGAGGAGCATCTGGCCCTGATGCACGAGAAGCTGCGGCACGAGGTGGGGGGACGGGGGGGGAAATGGGGGGATTTGGGGGGGAAAAATGGGGGGGGAGTGGGGGGGAATGGGGGGAGAAAAATGGGGGGGCGGGGGGGTCAAAATGGGAGGGGAGAGAGGGGAAAAAGGGGGGGATATGGGGGGGCTACAAATAGGGGGATGAGGGGTCAAAATGGGGGGAAAGAGAAGGGGGGAAATGGGGGGATATGGGGGGAATGGGGGGCTAAAAATAGGGGGGATATGGGGGGGATTTGAGGGGGGAATGGGGGGTAAAAATGAGGGAATATGGGGGGGGAAATGAGGGGGAGTGGGGGGACATGGGGGGAGAACAGGGGGGCTAAAAATAGCGGGGATATGGGGGGGATTTGAGGGGGAAATGGGGGGTAAAAATGAGGGAACATAGGGGGTAAAAAATGGGAATATGGGGGGGAAAGGGGGAGTAAAAATGAGGGAATATGGAGGGAAAATGGGGGAGAGAGGGGGGATATGGGGGGTAAAAATGGGGGAATATGGGGGGAGAATGGGGAGGGGAAGGGGGGAAATGGGGGTAAAAATGGTGGGAGAATGGAGGGATAATGGGGGGGATTTGGGGGGAAAGAGGGAAATAATGGGGGGGAACCCGGGGGGGACGGGGGGGACACTGGAGGGGGTGACAAGGGGGGGGCAAAACCGGGGGAGTGACAAGAAGGGGAGGGGGTGACAAACTAGGGGTGGTTACAAAACTGAGAGGGGGGGATACAGGAACCAGGGGGTGTGACAATAATTTGGGAACGTCCCCTTTGTGTGTCCCCCCTCCTCCCCCCTCCTTCCCAGCTCCCGAATTTCTTCCTGAAAATCCCGGATTACGGGTTGTACTCCCAGGACGTGGAGTTCATCAACCACCTGCTGCACCTGCACACCAGGTCTGGGCACACCTGGGCACACCTGGGCACACCTGGGCACACCTGGGCACACCTGGGGACATTTGGGGACGCCGGGAGGTGACCAGGGGAGGTGACATCTCTGTCCCTGTCCCCGCAGTGCCCGTGGGCAGCGCCAGGCTGTGACACGGGGGGGACACTCTGCCAGCCTGGGCACCCCGGGGGGGCATGGGGAGGTCACAGGGGTGTGACAGGGAGGTCACAGGGTGTCCCAGGGAGGTGACAGCGCTGTCCCTCTGTCCCCAGGGGCCGTCCCATGTCCCCCAGGTGTCCCTGACCCCGTGCAGGGCACTGGCCTGGGGGTGCTCTGCCAGCCCGG
The DNA here is from genome assembly GCF_009829145.1 of Chiroxiphia lanceolata. NCBI lineage: Eukaryota > Metazoa > Chordata > Aves > Passeriformes > Pipridae > Chiroxiphia > Chiroxiphia lanceolata. The sequence goes on from NW_022476529.1 coordinate 42,650, forward strand.
GGACCCCGGGGGTGTCACAGGGAGGTCCCAGGGAGGTGACAGGGTGTCCCAGGGAGGTGACAGCGCTGTCCCCGTGTCCCCAGGGGCCGTCCCATGTACCAGGTGGCCGTGGCCCTGTGCAGGGCCCTGGCCTGGGGGTACTTTGCCAGCCTGAGGCTGGAGGTGCTGGCGCTGACCCGGCACCCCGAGGACTGGAGCGTCCGCGCCCGCTGGAGGCTCACGGGGGTGCCCCTGCACCTGCTGCTGCTGCGCTTCTACCGCAGGGACAAGAGGCAGCTGCTCAGGTCAGTCTGGGGACACCTTGGGGACACCCTGGGGACACCTTGGGGACACCCCTGTCATCCCCTGTGTCACCCTGTCACCCCCGTGTCACCCCCTGCACCTACTGCTGCTGCGCTTCTACCGCAGGGACAAGAGGCAGCTGCTCAGGTCAGTCTGGGGACACCCTGGGGACACCCTGGGGACACTCTTGTCACCCCCCTGTGTCACCCTGTCACCCCCTTGTCACCCCCAGGGTGTGACCCCACCCCAATGTCCTCAATGTCCCCCATGTCTCAACCACCTCCAATGTTCCCCATGTCCCCAGTGTCCCCCGTGTCCCCAGGGTGTCCCCAGTGTCCCCCCACTGTCCCCTGTGTCCCCATCAATGTCCCCAAGGTGTCCTCAGTGTCCACCCACTGTCCCCAGTGTCCCCCTGTCCCCATCAATGTCCCCAGGGTGTCCCCACCATCCCCTCGCTGTCCCCACGTCTCCTCCGTCCCCTCTACCCCCAAAACATGACCCCACCCCACCGTCCCCACACCCCTCTGCCCCTGCCACCCCCAGACTGTCCCCCCCAGTGTCCCCAATGTCCCCCCCAGTGTCCCCAGCTGTCCCAGCCCAGTGTCCCCAATGTCCCCCCCAGTGTCCCCAGTGCCCCCCAGTGTCCCCAATGTCCCACCCCAGTGTCCCCAATGTCCCCCCCAGTGTCCCCAATGTCCCCCCCAGTGTCCCCAGCTGTCCCATCCCAGTGTCCCCAGCTGTCCCACCCCAGTGTCCCCAGTGCCCCCCAGTGTCCCCAGCTGTCCCACCCCAGTGTCCCCAATGTCCCCCCCAGTGTCCCCAATGTCCCCCCCAGTGTCCCCAGCTGTCCCATCCCAGTGTCTCCAATGTCCCACCCCAGTGTCCCCAATGTCCCCCCCAGGTCCTACGACGCCTTCTCCACCTTCTTCCTCAACTCGCAGGGGCTCATCCGCTGCCACCGCGTCGACAAGGTGAGTCCCACCCCCCTGGCACCCCCCTGGCACCCCTGGGGACACCCTGGGGACACCCTGGGGCCCCCCGGGCCCCCCCTGAGCCGTGCCCTGTCCCCCCAGCTCATGCCAGCCCCCACGGCCGTGCCCGAGGCCAAGAAGCTGCTGGTGGCGGCCGCCGTGGCCGTGGTGGCCGTGGCCGACCCCGCGCCCGCCCTGCGGCTGCTGCTGCGGCCCGAGGCCACCTCGGGGGACACCTGAGCCCCCCGGAGTGTCCCCTGTGTCTCCCCCGTGTCCCCTCTGTGTGTCCCCCTCCGTGTCACCCCCACCCTTAACTTAATGTACAGAATAAACTCGGACGGAGCCGCCGCGGCCACGAGACGTGTCCTGGGCAGGGGGTGGCCCCAGGGGCTGTATTGGGGTGTCCCCGGGCAGGGGGTGGCCCCAGGGGCTGTATTGGGGTGGCCCCGGGCAGGGGGTGGCCCCAGGGGCTGTATTGGGGTGTCCCCGGGCAGGGGGTGGCCCCAGGGGCTGTATTGGGGTGTCCCCCAGTGTCCCCCCGAGTGTCCCGGGGGGTCAGCCCAGCTCCTCCCGGCACTTCCCGGCTTTCTTGGGCATCTTGCGGGCGCTGCCGTCCTCCAGCTCCTTGGCCTGGTAGTAGTGAGGGGCCACCTCCAGCAGCCAGGAGGGGTCGATCTCGATCACCTGGGGACAGCAGGGGACAGAGGGGACACGGGCTCAGCGGGGGGGGCACTGACGGGGGGGCACTGACGGGGTCATGGGCATGGGGGGGGCTGTGGGGTCGGAATCGGGTCGGTCTCGGTCGCTTTGGGGTCACCATTGTGTCACTGTGAGGGCTGTGGGGATGTGGCCACTGGGTCCCTGTTGCTGTGGTCCCCATGGGGTCACCACTGTGTCATCTCAGTCCCCGTGGGGATGTGGCCACTGGGTCCCTGTCACTGTGGTCCCCACGGGGTCACCGCTGTGTCATCTCAGTCCCTGTGGGTCTGACAGACCCTACTGGGTCCCTGTCACTGTGGTCTCCGTGGGGACACAGCCATGGGGTCACCACCTTGTCATCGTGGTCCCCATGGGGACACGGCCACCAGGTCCCTGCCATGTCCCCACCATGTCCCCACCCTGTCCCCCCGATGTCCCCAAGCTGTCCCTGTGTCCCCACCTGTCTCATGAACTCCTTGGAGGTGCAGACCAGCTCCTGGCACAGCACCCACCGTGTCCCTCCTGTCTCTGTCCTGTCCCTGCCCTGTGCCCCCCGTGCCCCCTGATGTCCCCACCCTGTCCCCCCGATGTCCCCAAGCTGTCCCCGTGTCCCCACCTGTCTCATGAACTCCTTGGAGGTGCAGACCAGCTCGTGGTAGAGCACCCAGCGGGGCTGGAGGGCGAACAGGGCGCTGTTGGGGTGGATGAACACGGGCTGCTGGTGCTTCACCGTGCGGTACCCGCCCCGCGCCAGCCGGGCAGTGTGGTAGAAGAACCCGGCTGTGACGGCCTGGGGGGCACAGAACGGGGGTATTGGTCACTGGGAGGGCACTGGGGGGCACTGGGAGGGCACTGGGAGGGCACTGGGAGGGACTGGGAGGGGTACCCGCCCCGCGCCAGCCGGGCAGTGTGGTAGAAGAACCCGGCTGTGACGGCCTGGGGGGCACAGAACGGGGGTATCGGTCACTGGGAGGGCACTGGGAGGCACTGGGAGGGACTGGGGGGCACTGGGAGGGACTGGGATGGGTACCCGCCCCGCGCCAGCCGGGCAGTGTGGTAGAAGAACCCGGCTGTGACGGCCTGGGGGGCACAGAACGGGGGTATCAGTCACTGGGAGGGCACTGGGGGGGCACTGGGAGGGCCTGGGAGGGGGGATCAGGGTTGGGGAGGGCACTGGAAGGGCACTGGGACAGACTGGGAGGCACTGGGAGGGCACTGGAGGGGGGTCCCAGCTGCCCCGTGGGGTAGAAGAACCCGGCTGTGATGGCCTGGGGGGGGCACAAAATGAGGGGGGGGTGACCCCAGGGGGGGTCTCAGGGCTGGGTTTGGGGGTCTCTGGGGGTCCCAGGGATATGGGGGGGGGGGTCCCTGGGGGTCTCAGGGGGGTCCCAGGTCCCTTCCTGACCAGGTCCAGGTTCCCCCCACAGGAGGAGAGGGGGGTGTTTGGGGGGATTTGTGGGGTCCCAGGGATATGTGGGGAGGTCTGGGGGGGTCCCAGGTACCTCCCTGACCAGGTCCAGGTTCCCCCTGCACAAGGAGGGGGGGCTGTTTGGGGGGTGTCTGGGGGAGATTTGTGGGGTCTCTGGGATATGTGGGGAGGTCTGGGGGGGTCCCTGGGGGTTTGGGGGTCTGGGGGGTCCCAGGTACCTTCCTGACGAGGTCCAGGTTCCCCCCACACGAGGAGAGGGGGGTGTTTGGGGGGATTTGGGGGGTCCCAGGGATATGTGGGGGGGTTCCTGGGGGTCTGGGGGGGGTCCCAGGTACCTTCCTGACGAGGTCCAGGTTCCCCCCACACGAGGAGGGGGCGATTTCCACGCGCTCCATGAGCCCCTGGAGCTGCTCCCGCACGTCCCGCGCCCGGCGCAGGGATCGGGCCTGGACAAAGTGCTCGTAGCACCACTGCAGGGAGTGACCACTGGCCACCCACTGCCAGGGGGACAGGGGGGACAAGGGGACACACGGGGACACAGGGGGGATAAGGGGGACACGGGGACAGGAGGGGATGGGGGGACACACGGGGACACAAAGGGATAAGTGGGACACACGGGGACAGGAGGGGACAAGGGGGACACATGGGGACAAGGGGGACAAGGGGGACACAGGGGGACAGGAGGGGACAAGGGGGACACACAGGGACGGGGGGACACATGGGGACAGGGGGGGCACAGGGGGACACACAGGGACAGGAGGGACAGGGGGGACAAGAGAGGACGGGGGGACACACAGGAACAGAGGGGACAGAAGGGGACAGGAGGGGACAGGGGGGACACATGGGAACACACAGAGATAGGAGGGGACAAGGGGACACACGGGGATAAGGGGGACACACAGGGACAGGGGGGACACACAGGGACAGAAGGGGATGGGGGGACACACAGGAACAGAGGGGACAGGAGGGGGGGGGGGAACACACGGGGGACACACGGGGACAGGGAGAATAAGAAGACACACGGTCAGTGCTGCTCCTGGACACCCCCCCATGTCCCCAAAACCCCGTGTCCCCAGTGTCCCCCAGTGTCCCCCCAGTGTCCCCCCACTGTCCCCAATGTCCCCATACCTGGTTGTAGACGTTGAGCAGCACCAGGTGGTCCCCCCCAGGCAGGTGGAAGCCCACCCTGGCACTGTCGGCGTGCAGCACCTTGTCCTTGGGCCGGTAGAACACGGCGTTGTTCACCGAGAGCATGGCGGCCACCGTCAGCACCTCCTCAGTGCAGCCGTACCTGGGGACATCAGGGACACCTTGGGGACACTGGGGACACCCTGGGGACATCAGGGACACCCTGGGGACATCAGGGACACCCTGGGGACACTGGGGACACTGGGGACAGCAACACGGCGTTGTTCACCCAGAGCACGGTGGCCACCGTCAACACCTCCTCGGTGCAGCCGTACCTGGGGACATCAGGGACACCTTGGGGACACTGGGGACACCTTGGGGACATTGGGGACACACTGGGGACATCAGGGACACCCTGGGGACATCAGGGACACCCTGGGGACGTTGGGGACACTGGGGACACTGGGGACAGCAACACGGCGTTGTTCACCCAGAGCATGGCGGCCACCGTCAGCACCTCCTCGGTGCAGCCGTACCTGGGGACATCAGGGACACCTTGGGGACAGGGGGACACACTGGGGACACCCTGGGGACACTGGAGACACTCTGGGAACACTGGGGACACCCTGGGGACGTTGGGGACACCTTGGGGACATCAGGGACACCCTGGGGACATCGGGGACACCTTGGGGACATTGGGGACACCCTGGGGACATCAGGGACACGGGGACATTGGGGACACCTCGGGGACACCGTGAGCACCTCCCTGGAGCAGCCGTACCTGGGGACACCCTGGGGATGTTGGGGACACTCTGGGGATGTTGGGGACACTCTGGGGACACCCTGGGGACACCCAGGGGACACCCTGGGGACGTTTGGGGACACCTAGGGGACACTGTGGGGACGTTTGGGGACACCCAGGGGACACCCTGGGGACGTTTGGGGACACCCAGGGGACACTGTGGGGACGTTTGGGGACACCCAGGGGACACCCTGGGGACGTTTGGGGACGGGGGTCACTCACTGCTCGGACGCCAGGATCATCTTGGCCAACATGGGCTCCACGGGCAGCTCGGCCATGCGGCGCCCGAGCTGGGACAGGGGACACCAGTCACCTCCAGTGACACCAGTGACACCTCCAGTGACACCAGTGACACCTCCAGTGACCTCCCAGTGACCCCCCCAGTGCTCCCAGTGCCCCCTCCCAGTTTGTCCCAGTGCCCCCAGTACCGTGGTGAGCTCACCCAGGTGGTTCAGAGCCCCCATCTCAGTGTCCCCCAGTCCCTCCCAGAGCACCCCAGTCCCCTCCCAGTGCCCCCCCAGTGCCTCCCAGTGCCCCCCCAGTGCCTCCCAGTCCCTCCCAGTGCCCCCCAGGCCCCTTCCAGTTCCCCCCCAGTGCCTCCCAGTGCCCCTCCCAGTGCTCCCAGTGCTCCCAGTGCCCCCAGTACCGTGGTGAGCTCTCCCAGGTGGTTGAGGGCCCCCAGGGCATAGAGCTGCTCCAGGGCCAGCACCAGGGTCTCGTGGGGAGGGGGGTCCAGGAAGTCGAAGTGAATCAGGTCGTTGATCCCTGGGGGGCACCGGGGGCATCACCGGGACCACCCCGGGACCACCAGGACCACCCCAGGACCACCCCGGGACCACCTCAGGACCACCAGGACCAGCCTGGGACCAGCCTGGGACCACCCTGGGACCACCACAACCACCCTGGGACCAGCCTGGGACCACCCTGGGACCACCAGAACCACCCTGGGACCACCCCGGGACCACCCCAGGGACCTCAATGCCCCCCTGACCCCCCGGGATGCCCCCAGACCTCTTTAATGCCCCCCCAGACCCCTTTTTACCCCCCCTGTTGCCCCCACCGAGGCTCTTGAGCAGCAGCACGAGGGACCCCAGGGACTTCCAACACCCCAAAGCCCCCCGAGATGCCCCCCCAGCCCTTTCTAATGCCCCCCTGACTCCCCTGGGATGCCCCCAGACCCCTTTTTTCCCCCCCCCCGTTGCCCCCACCGAGGCTCTTGAGCAGCAGCACGAGGGACCCCAGGTCGCAGCGCTGGATTTCGGGCACCGGCGTCTCCTCCAGCTCGTGCTGGAAGGCCCAGGCCGTGTAGAGACGGAAACACTTCCCGGGGGCCACCCGGCCTGCACGGCCTGCCCGCTGGTTGGCTGAGGCCTGGGGACAGAAATGTCACCTGTCACCTGTGATTGTCACCTGTGATTGTCACCTGTGACCCACCCGGCCTCACACTGGTTGGCCGAGGCCTGGGGACACCAGAGGGTCACCTGTCACCCTCTGGGGGGTGGCACTGTCACCTGTGACCCACCAGGGACACAGGAGTGTCACCTGTCCCCCACCAGGGACAGCAGGGACACGGGAATGTCACCTGTCACATGCGATTGTCACCTGTCACCCACCCGGCCTCACACTGGTTGGCCGAGGCCTGGGGACACCGGAGGGCCCCCCCTGTCACCCAGGTGTCCTCACCCCGGAGCAGGGGGTCACCACGAGGGACTCCATGAGGTGATGGGGTGGCTGCAGGTGATGGGGGGTGGCAGTAGGGTGACAATGAGGTGACAGCAGGTGACAGTGAGGTGACACAGGTGACAGCAGGTGACCCAGGTGTGCTCACCCTGGAGCAGGGGGTCACCACGAGGGACTCCATGAGGTGACAGGGGGTGGCTGTAGGTGATGGGGGGTGGCAGTAGGGTGACAGGGGGTGACAATAGGTGACAATGAGGTGACACAGGTGACACAGGTGACAATGAGGTGACAGCAGGTGACAGCAGGTGACCCAGGTGTGCTCACCCTGGAGCAGGGGGTCACCACGAGGGACTCCATGCCGGTCCTGGCGCTGTAGCTCTTCTGCTTGCAGAAGCCGGGGTCGAGCACGTAGACGATGCCGTCGATCGTCACCGACGTCTCCGCGATGTTCGTGGCCACCACCACCTGGGGGAGGGGCCTATCAGGCTCCGCCCACCCCGGGACACGCCCGCGGCCTCACCCCGATAAGCCTCACCCCCTCGGGCCACGCCCTGTTAAGCCCCATCCCTTTAGACCACACCTCTCGCCCACTGCCCCTTAAGCTCCACCCCTTTAAGCCACACCCCTTTAGACCTCACCCTGCTAAGCCCCACCCATCTAGGTCCCACCCTCTTAAGCTCCACCCCTGCAATGTTCATGGCCGCCATCACCTGGGGGAGGGGTCTCTCGGGTTCCGCCCCTCCAGGACACACTAATGACCACACCCTAATAAGCCCCACCCCTTTAGACCCACTTATGAGGCCCCACCCCTGTAAACCCCACCCTATTAAGCTCCACCCCCTTAGACTCCACCCTAATAAACCCCACCCATTTAGGCCTGGCCCTGTTAAGCCCAACCCCTCAAAACCCACCCATCCCTTAAACTCCACCCCTTAAACCCCACCCCCTTAAACCCCACCCATCCCTTAACCCCACCCATCCCTTAAACCCCACCCCCTTAAACTCCACTCATCCCTAAAACCCCACCTATCCCTTAAGCCCCACCCCCATTAAACCCCACCCATCCCCTATACCCCACCCATCCCCTAAACCCCATCCCCTTAAACCCCACCCCCTTAAGCCCCACCTATACCTAAACCCCTACCTATCACTTAAACCCCACCCCCTTAAACCCCACCCACCCCTTAAACCCCACCCATCCCTTAAACCCCACCCCCTTAAACCCCACCCATCCCTTAAACACCACCCATCCCTTAAACCCCACCTCCTTAAACCCCACCCATCCCTTAACCCCACCCTCTTAGACCCCACCCATCCCTAAAACCCCACCTCCTTAAACCCCATCCTCTTAAACCCCACCCATCCCTCAAACCCCACCCATCCCTCAAACCCCACCCATCCCCTAAACCCCTCCTCCCCCAGCCCCGCCCCCTCCCTTGGCCCCGCCCCCCCGTGTTAAAGGGCCCGCGCACCTTCCTGGCTCCCGGGGGGGTGGGCTGGAAGATCTTGGCCTGCAGGTCCGAGGGCAGGTTGGCGTAGATGGGCAGCACCAGCAGCTCGGGCAGGCGCGAGCCCAGGCGGCGGCAGCGCTCCTGCAGCAGCTCCACGCACGCCTCGATCTCCTCCTGGCCACCAACGGGACGTTTGGGGATGTTTGGGGGTGTTTGGGGACGTTTGGGGGTGTTTGGGGACGTTTGGGGACGTTTGGGGACGTCGCGGGGACATGAGGGGCATTGGGGGATGTGGGGCAGAAAGGGGGGAGAGGAGGGGACACGGCGGGACAGGGATGGTCTGCAGGGACTTGGGGTCATCTGGGGGGGACAGGGACGGCCTGGGGGGAGTTGGGGACATCTGGGGCGGACAGGGATGGCCTGGGGGGACTTGGGGACATCTGGGGGGTCGGGAGGACACCAGGAGGGACTTGGGGACACCTGGAGGGACAGGGACAGCCTGGGGGAACAGAGACAGCCTGGGGGGACTTGGGGTCATCTGGGGGGTCACGGGGACACCAGGAGGGACTCAGGGTCACCAGGAGGGACCTGGGGACACCAGGAAGGACTTGGGAACACCTGGAGGGACAGGGACAGCCTGGGGGAACAGGGACAGCCTGGGGGAACTTGGGGTCATCTGGAGAGGACAGGGATAGCCTGGGGGGACTTGAGATCATCTGGAGGGTCATGGGGAGACCAGGAGGGAGTTGGGGTCACCAGGAGGGAGTTGGGAACATCTGGGGGGCCATGGGGACACCAGGAGGGACTTGGGGACATCTGGGGTGACTTGGGGACATCTGGGGGGACAGGGACAGTCTGGGGAGATTTGGGGTCAATCAAAGAGGTCATGGGGAAATCAGGAAGGACTTGGGGACATCTGGAGGTACTTGGGGACACCTAGGGGTCATGGGGATGCAAAGAGGGACTTGGGGCCATCTAGGGCATCATGGGGCCACCAGGAGGGACTTGGGGACACCTGGGGACGGGGGGAGACACCCACCTGTCCCGTGAGGAAGACGAGGATGTCCCCGGGGGGTTGGGTGACGTGGATCTGCAGCACCGACACCACACAGGCCTCCAGGTAATCGGCCTCGGGGGCCTGCGGGGACACGGGGGGCGTTTGGGGACACCGGGGGACACCGGGGGACAGCAGCACCCCCACGGTTCCCCGGGCATCCTCCTGTGACCCCCCCCTGCCCCAGTGCCACCTCGTTCCCAGCGTGTCCCACCCCCACGTTCCTGGGTGCCCCCCAAATGTCCCCAGTGTCCCCAATGTCCCCAGGGGTGTCACCTTGATGTAGTAGATGTCCCCAATGTCCCCAGGTGCCCCCAGTGTCCCCAGCAATGTCACCTTGGTGTAGTAGATGTCCCCAGGTGTCCCCAATGTCCCCAATGTCCCCAGTGTCCCCAGCAATGTCACCTTGGTGTAGTAGATGTCCCCAATGTCCCCAGTGTCCCCACAATGTCACCTTGATGTAGTAGATGTCCCCAATGTCCCCAGTGCCCCCAGTGTCCCCAGCAATGTCACCTTGGTGTAGTAGATGTCCCCAGGTGTCCCCAGATGTCCCCAATGTCCCCAGTGTCCCCAGCAATGTCACCTTGGTGTAGTAGATGTCCCCAGGGAAGCGCTGCCCCGGGATGCGGAACATGGGCGCGTTGTCGAAGAAGGCCGAGAACCTCTGGGTGTCCCCAACATCCCCCCATGTCCCTGCTGTCCCCCCATGTCCCCCATGTCCCCCAGGTGTCCCTGCTGTCCCCCAGGTGTCCCTGCTGTCCCTGCTGTCCCCAGGTGTCCCTGCTGTCCCCAGTGTCCCCAGCAATGTCACCTTGGTGTAGTAGATGTCCACAGGGAACCGTCTCCCCGGGATGCGGAACACGGGCGCGTTGTCGAAGAAGGCCGAGAACCTCTGGGTGTCCCCAACATCCCCCCATGTCCCTGCTGTCCCTCAGGTGTCCCTGCTGTCCCCCAGGTGTCCCTGCTGTCCCCAATGTCCCCAGTGTCCCCAGGGGTGTCACCTTGGTGTAGTAGATGTCCACAGGGAAGCGCCGCCCCGGGATGCGGAACACGGGCGCGTTGTCGAAGAAGGCCGAGAACCTCTGGGTGTCCAGCGTGGCCGAGGCCACCAGGACCTTGAGCTGGGGCCGGAAGCGGGCGATGTCCTTGATGAGCCCGAACAGCACGTCCGTGTGCAGCGTCCGCTCGTGGGCCTCGTCCACCATGATCACGCTGGGGCACCGCGGGGACAGGGGGGTCATCATGGGGATGGGGGGTCACCACGGGGATGGGGGGGTCACCATGGGGATGGGGGGTCACCATGGGGACAAGGGAGTGACCACGGGGACAAGGGAGTGACCATAAGGACAAGGGAGTGACCACGGGGAAAGGGGACAGGGCACAGGGACACGGGGACAGGGACATCAAAGTGACCCCAGTGAGCCCTAGGACAGGGCTTACAGCACTGTCCCCGTGTCCCCCCGGTGTCCCCAGTGTCCCCAGTGTCCCCCAGGTGTCTCCCAGGTGTCCCCAGTGTCCCCCAGGTGTCCCCAGATGTCCCCAGGTGTCCCCAGTGTCCCCAGTGTCACCTGTAGGAGCCCAGGTCTGGCTCGGTGAGGAACTCCCTCAGTAACATCCCATCTATCACATCCCATGTCCCTGCTGTCCCCCTGTCCCTGCCGTGTCCCCATGTCCCCAGATGTCCCCCAGGTGTCCCCCAGGTGTCCCCAGTGTCCCCAGTGTCCCCAGTGTCACCTGTAGGAGGCCAGGTCTGGCTCGGTGAGGAACTCCCTCAGTAACATCCCATCTATCACATCCCATGTCCCTGCTGTCCCCCTGTCCCTGCCGTGTCCCCATGTCCCCAGGTGTCCCCCAGGTGTCCCCAGGTGTCCCCAGGTGTCCCCAGTGTCCCCAGTGTCACCTGTAGGAGCCCAGGTCTGGCTCGGTGAGGAACTCCCTCAGTAACATCCCATCTATCACATCCCATGTCCCTGCTGTCCCCCTGTCCCTGCCGTGTCCCCATGTCCCCAGGTGTCCCCCAGGTGTCCCCAGGTGTCCCCAGTGTCCCCAGTGTCCCCAGTGTCACCTGTAGGAGCCCAGGTCTGGCTCGGTGAGGAACTCCCTCAGTAACATCCCATCTATCACATCCCATGTCCCTGCTGTCCCCCTGTCCCTGCCGTGTCCCCATGTCCCCAGGTGTCCCCCAGGTGTCCCCCAGGTGTCCCCAGATGTCCCCAGTGTCCCCAGTGTCACCTGTAGGAGGCCAGGTCTGGCTCGGTGAGGAACTCCCTCAGTAACATCCCGTCCGTCATGTACTTGAGCACCGTCCTGTCTGAGGTGCAGTCCTCGAACCTGATGCTGTACCCGACCTTGGGGACAGGGGACACGGCCACTGTCACCCCCCCGGGGTCACCTGACACCCCCCCGGGCTCACCCAGCCCCCCCAGCCCCCCCAGTGTCCCCCAAGGGCCCTCGGGACCAGGATGAGTCCCCAAAAGTCCTTTGGGGTCCCCCAGGGTGGGGAAATGTCTCCAAGTGTCCCTTGGGGTCCCCCAGGACAAGGAAGTGTCCCCAAAGGTCCCTTGGGGTCCCCCAGGACAAGGAAGTGTCCCCAAGGGTCCCCCAAGGTCCCCGGGATGAGGAGGTGTCCCCAAGATCCCCCAGGACAAGGACACGTCCCCAAAGGTCCCCAAGGTGTCCCAGGACAAGGACGTGTCCCCGAGCTCCCCCAGGACAAGGAAGTGTCCCCGTGTCCCCCCCGTGCCTCCCGGTGACCCCCCAGCCCCGGGGTGTCCCCGCTGTCACCTCGTTGCCCAGCTTTGTCCCCATCTCCACGGCCACCCTGGCGGCCACGCTCATGGCGGCCACGCGGCGCGGTTGGGTCACCCCGATCTTCAGCCCCTGCCTCGTGTACCCCTGGGGGGAAAAGGGGGGTCAGGACCCCCCAGTGACCCCCCAGAGCCAAACCAGACCCACCAGATCCAAACCAGCCCCCCCGAAAATGGAACAGACCCCTAAAAACAGAACTGACCCCAAAAACCAGAACCGCCCCCAAATTATGGAACTGACCCCCCAAAACTGACCCAGTCCCTGCCTCGTGTACCCCGGGGGAAAAAGGGGGGTCAGAACCTCCAGATGACCCCCAGACCCACAACCACCACCCCCCAAACCACCCCAAAATCCCCCCCAGCCCCTCCATCTGCCCCTATCACCCCCCTAATTGCCCCTTAACCCCCTAATCTGCCCCCAACACCCCCCAAACCACCCCCCACCCCCCCAAAAAATCACCCCTCGCCCCCCAATTACCCCCTCAAATCACTCCCCAGCCCCCCAAAATCCCCCTCCCAGCCCCTCTACCCGCCCCCAATTCCCCCCCATCACCCCTAAATCCCCCCAGATCCCCCCAGTCCCCCCAATCACCTCCTCGTGCAGGTACTGGGGGATCTGGGTGGTCTTGCCCGAGCCGGTCTCGCCCTCGATGACCAGGATCTGGTGCTGCCCCACGGCCGCCACCAGCTCGTCGCGGAACGGGAAGATGGGGAGGCTCCGGCGGCTCTCCCGGGCTGACTGACGGCGCCGTTCCAGCTCCGACAGCTCCGGGGGGGCCTCCTGGGGACCCCAAAAACCCCTGGGTCACCCTCAGGGTCACCAGGGTACCCTCAGTGTCCCCCCAGTGCCACCCCAGTGTCCCCAGTGTCCCCCCAGAGTCCCCACTGCCGGCGCCTTTCCAGCTCTGACACCTCTGGGGGGGCCTCCTGGGGACCCCAAAAACCCCTGGGTCACCCCCATGGCACCCCCAGGGTCACCAGGGTACCCCCAGTGTCCCCAGTGCCACTCCAGTGTCACCCCAGTGTCCCCCCAGTGCCACCCCAGTGTCCCCCAAGTGTCCCTCCCATCACCCCCAGGACCCTCCCCATCATCCCAAACCCCCCTCAAACCCCCCCAAACCCCCTCCCATCACCCCAAATCCCCCCTAAACCTCCCCCAAAACCCCTCCCATCACCTCAAACCCCCCCAAACCCCCCTCAAACCCCCCCAAACCCCCTCCCATCACCTCAAACCCCCCTCAAATCCCCCCAAACCTCCTCCCATCACCCCCAGGACCCTCCCCATCACCCCAAGCCCCCCCAGACCCCTGCCCTCACCTCGGGGGGGTGTGTTCCCTCGAGGTGGGCAGCGCTGACGAACTGCACCATCTCCTCCTCCTCCAGCAGCAGCTCGTAGTCCCGGGGGGGGCCCTGCAGGGCCGCGTCCCGCGCCCCGAAACGCAGCACGGCCGCCCCCAAACGCTGCTCCTCCCAACGCTGCTGCTCGTCACGGGGGGCCAGCGCCTCGTCCCCCCCCGGATCCACCTCCTCCAGCACCTGGGGATGGGGAATAATGGAGCTGAGACCCCAAAACCCCGTCACGGGGGTCCAGCGCCTCGTCCCCCCCCGGATCCACCTCCTCCAGAACCTGGGGATGGGGAATAACAGAGCTGAGACCCCAAAACCCCGTCACGGGGGTCCAGCGCCTCGTCCCCCCCCGGATCCACCTCCTCCAGCACCTGGGGATGGGGACAGAGGGACACTGAGACCCCAAAACCTCGTCCCTCCCCGCCTGATCCTCCTCCAGAACCTGGGATACGGGAATAATGGAGCTCAGACCCCAAAACCCCGTCACAGGGGGCCAGGGCCTCATCCCCCCCTGGATCCACCTCCTCCAGAACCTGGGGATGGGGTCAGAGTGACACTGAGACCCCAAAACCCCATCCCGGGGGGCCAGTGCCTCGTCCCCCCCGGATCCACCTCCTCCAGCACCTGGGGATGGGGAATAACAGAGCTGAGACCCCAAAACCCCATCCTGGGGGGCCAGGGCCTCGTCCCCCCCTCGGCTGGTCCTCCTCCAGCACCTGGGGATGGGGACAGAAGGACACTGAGACCCCAAAATCCAATCCCGGGGGGCCAGGGCCTTGTCCCCCCCCTGGATCCGCCTGCTCCAGACCTGGGATGGGGGACAACGACACTGAGACCCCAAAAATCCCCCTCAGGGGGGGCAAAGGGGGCCTTGGGGGGTTCTGGGATCATCCCGGGGGGGTTCAAGGCCCTGTCCCCCCCCAGCAGCTTCTGCTCCAGCACTTGGGACAGGGGAATAATGGAGCTGAGACCCCGAAACCCCAAAAAAACCTTCGGCATTCCCACCCTCCTGAGCCCCCAAACTCTGGGATTCCCCCCAAATCCCGGGATTCCCACCTTCCCCCGGGTCTCCTCCGGGATGTGGTACCGGGAGCTCTTCTCCAGGCGCTCCCTGTCCCCGGCCCGTTTGTATCCCCCAAACTCTGGGATTCCCACTCTCCTGAGCCCCCAAACTTTGGGAATTCCCCCCAAATCCCGGCATTCCCACCTTCCCGCGGGTCTCCTCCGGGATGTGGTATCTGGAGCTCTTCTCCAGGCGCTCCCTGTCCCCGGCCCGTTTGTATTCCCCAAATCCCGGTGTTCCCACCCTCCTGAGCCCCCAAATCCCGGGATTCCCACCTTCCCCCGGGTCTCCTCGGGGATGTGGTACCGGGAGCTCTTCTCCAGGCGCTCCCTGTCCCCGGCCCGTTTGTATTCCCGGGCCAGGTCTCGGAGCTGCCGTTTGTACTCCAGGTCTCGGCGCTCGGGGCCCGTCAGGGATTCCTCCCCGAACAGCAACTCCTCGTCCTGGATCTCCAGCTCCAGCTCCTCCAGCTTGTCCCGCTCCCGCTTGGCCAGGTACTCCCGGCGGGAGCGCTTCCGCAGCTCCGGGATCTGCGGGGGACGGGGAGAAAAGGGGGGGAAGGAGGGGAAAGGGGGGAAAAAGGGGGGGAAAGGAGGGAAAACCAGGGAAAAAGGGGGGGAAATGAGAGAAAAGAGAGTGGGAAATGAGGAAAAACCAGGGAAAACGGGGGGGAATGAGGGAAAAGGGGTGGGAAAATGAGGGAAAAGCAGGGAAAAAGGGGGGGAAATAAGGGAAAAGGGGTGGGAAATGAGGGAATAGGAGGGAAAAAGAGGGGGGAAATGAAGGAAAAAGGGTGGGAAATGAGGGAAAAGGGGTGGAAAAGGGGTGGGAAATGAGGGAAAAGAGAGTGGGAAATGAAGGAAAACCAGGGAAAAGGGGTGGGAAATGAGGGAAAAGGAGGGAAAAAGGGTGGGAAATGAGGGAAAAGAGGGGGGAAATGAGGGAAAAGGAGGGAAAAAGGGTGGGAAATGAGGGAAAAGGGGGGGGAAATGAGGGAAAATGAGGGAAAAAGGGTGGGAAATGAGGGAAAAGGGGGGGGAAATGAGGGAAAATGAGGGAAAAAGGGTGGGAAATGAGGGAAAAGGGGTGGGAAAATGAGGAAAAACCAGGGAAAAGGGGGTAGGAAATGAGGGAAAAACGGTGGCAAATGAGGGAAAAGGGGTGGAAAACAGGTGGGAAGTCAGGGAAAAGGGGTGAGAAATGAGAGAAAAGGGATGGGAAATGAGGGAAATGAGCATTGAGAAAGGCAGGAGGCCCAGGGGTGGGGATTTGGGGGGATCTGGGGGGGTTTGGGGAGCCCACCATGGTTTTTTGGTCCTCCTCGGCGATTTTGAGGCGTTTTTGGGCTTCTTCGTAGGTCTGGGAAGGGAGAAATGGGAGAAAATGGGAGGAAAAGGGGAAAAGGGAATCCCAAATCCCACCCTGGGACCTGCAATCCTGCCCAGGGACCCCCAAACCCACCCTGGGACCACTCAGGGATCCAAATTTCCACCCAGGGACCCCCCAAACCCACCCTGAGACCCACCCAAGGATCCAAATTCCCACCCAGGGACCCCCCAGACCCACCCTGGGACCACTCAGGGATCCGAATTCCCACCCAGGGACCCCCAAACCCCTCTTGGGACCCTCCCAAGGATCCAAACTCCTACACGGGGATCCCCAAACCCCTCCTGGGACGCTCCGAGCGCTCCCTGGGACCCCCCAAAACCCACCCAAGGCCCCCCCAGTTCCCACTCGAGTTCCCCAAACCCCTCCAGGGACCCCTCAAACCGCCCCCAAACCTCTCCTGGGACCCCCCAAACCCTCCCAGGGCCCCCCCAAAGCCCCACCTTGGAGTCAGGGCGTGTTTTTCGGGCGCTGTCGCGGCGCCGGAGCCGCTCGGCGAAGGTGACCCCAAACCCCCCAAACTTCCCCCAAACTCCCCCAGGGCCCCCTCAAATCACCCCCAAACCCTCCTGGGACCCCCCAAACCCCCCCTGGGACCCCCCAAAGCCCCTCCGAGCCCCACCTTGGAGTCAGGGCGTGTTCTGCAGGTGCTGTCGCGGCGCCGCAGCCGCTCGGCGAAGGTGACCCCAAACCCCCAAACTCCTCCAGGGCCCCCTCAAATCACCCCTAAACCCCTCCTGGGACCCCCCAAACTCCTCCTGGGACCCCCCAAACCCCCCCAAGGGCCCACCTTGGAGTCGGGGCGTGTCCTGCGGGCGCTGTCGCGGCGCCGCAGCCGCTCGGCGAAGGCGTCTCGTTCCTCCAGGTCCCGGAGCCGCTCCCGCTCCGACGCCTCCCACTCCTCCTCCTCGGGATCCACGGGGGCCCTGGGGAGGGGGGGAGCACGTGGAGGACCCCGAAAATGCAAGGGGGGGCCCGGGAAAACCCGAGGAACCCCCCAAAAAAACCACGCAGCGAAAACAAACGAGCCCAAAAATCCACCCCGGGGACACCGAAAAAGCTGCTCGAGGGACCCGAAAAGCACCCAGGGAGGTGGAAAAGAGCCCAAAAACCCACCTGGGGACACCAAAAACCCCCTCAAGGACCCCAAAAACCCACCCAAGGACCCCAAAAACTCACCCAGGGACCCCGAAAAGCTGCTCAGGGACCCAAAACATGGACCCAGGAAGCTCGAAAAGAGCCCAGAAACCCACTCGAGGACCCCAAAAACTCACCTGGGGACACCAAAAACCCACCCAGGGACCTCAAAGGGACCTCAAAAACCCACCTGGGGGGGGTTGGGGGGTCCCAGGTGGTGTTTGGAGAAAGCTGGGGGGGGGGTTGGGGGTCTCAGGGAGGATTTGGGGGGTCCCAGGTGGGGTTTGGGGGGTCTCAGGGTGGGGTTTGGGGGTTTCAGGGAGGTTTTGGGGTCCAAGGTGGGGTTTGGGGGGTCCCGGAGGGGGATTTTGGGGGGTCCCAGAGGGGGTTTAGGGAGTCCTGGGGGATTCTGGGGGGTCCCAGGTGGGATTTTGGGGGGTCCCAGAGGAGATTTTGGGGGGTCCCAGGGGGGATTTTGGGGGTTGTTTCTGGGGTTTCAGGTGAGTTTGGGGGATCTCGGGGGGACTGAAAGGGGGGGACCCCAAGATCCAGGGGGGGTCCCTGAGCCCCTGTAGGACCCCCCAGAGCCATGAGGGACCCCCAGGACCCCCCAAACCCGGGGAGACCCCCCCCCCCTCTGGCCCCCCGTTGTCACTCACGTTGGTGACCCCCCATTGTCGCCCTTGGGGGTCCCGGGGGGGCTCTCGGGGGACTCCGAGCGCCGCCTCCTCCTCAGGTGGTCCCTCCTCCGGCGGGGGCGTGGCTCCTCGCGGGGGGCGTGTCCCGGCGCCGGCCCCGCCCCCTCGTCGTCGCTCTCCACCAGTTGGTACCTCTGGGAGCGTCGCTGCAGCTCCAGCGCCGCCCGCTCGGCCGCTCGCCCGGGGGGCTCCCGGGGGGTTTCGCGGGGCACCTGCGGGGGCGGGGACAGCGTCAGGACACGCCCACTGGGGCCTAGGACACGCCCACCCGACGTTGGACACGCCCACCGGGTGGCCACGCCCAGTGGTGTTCCAAGAGCTCTGATTGGGTGATGTGTAAATTGGGAGGGAGGAGGAGTGGTGGTGTGGTCCCACCCCTTCGTTTTGGCTCCGCCTCTGAAGGGCCTGAAGTCACGCGCCTTTGTGGTTGGCCACGCCCTTTCCTTGTGGTCCCGCCCCAATGTGCTTTAAGTCACGCCCATCTCCAGTTGGTCACACCCACACCACACTTTAATCCATGCCCCTTCCTAGTTGCTCACACCCATTTTATGGTGCTGAACACGCCCCTTCTGCTGGCCCCACCCCTTGACCTTTAAGCCACGCCCAGTCAGTGGTTGAACACACCCCTTTCTTTTGGCTCTGCCTACATTTTTCTTTAAGTCACGCCCCCATGTTAAGCCACGCCTCCTCCGCACAAAACCACACCCCTCATATCACTTCTGGCAAGCCACGCCCCCTAGGCCTCCCTCACCCAGCCCCTGCATGACTGGTGTCAAAAGCCACGCCCCTGCAACAAAACTACGCCCATCACGACTCAGATCACGCCCCTTCCACCTCAAGCCACGCCCTCTCCCCCTCACACCGCGACCCCCTCCCCTCCCACCGAAGCCCCGCCCACGCCCCCTCAAACCCCTCCCACCTCCCCTCAGGGCGGCCCCGCCCACCTTCTCCCACAGCTCCCTGGCGAACTCCCGCACTCGCGGCTCCTCCACCCGCAGCGCCTCCGTCTCCCGCAGCCGCTCCAGCAGCTCCTCGGTGCTGCGGCTCCGCCGCGCCAGCGCCACCAGGAAGGCGGGGACGTGGCGGGCGCTGAGCCCCAGCAGCTCCTGCAGCTGCCCCGACACCCAGCGCTCCAGCCCGGCCGTGGCTGCGGCCGCCATGACACCTCCCTCCGCCCTCCTCCTTCCTTCCCTCCCCTCACGGCTCGACCAATCAGCGCGCGGCGCGCGCCGCGCCTTCCCGCCCTTCTCGCGCCTCAGCCAATCGGCGCGCGGCGCGGACCGCCCCCTCCTCGCCAATCAGCGCGCGGTCCGCCACTTCGCATGCGCAGTTTCTGGTTTCCCCTGACGGAGCCGCACGCGTCTTCCCGTATCTCCTAAAGCCACGCCCACTCGCAAAGCCGCGCCTCCCAATCACAATAAACCACGCCCACCCGGCTATCACAACACCTTATTAGCATAAACCACGCCTCTTTGCGGTCAGGCCACGCCCATTCACCGCCCTACCGTAATGACGCGTCGAGAGGCGCTCTCTCTCTTTACCGTAATACTTCGTTAAACGGGCAAACTAAAATATGAACGCCCCGTTTTCCCGCCACCGGCGACCCCTCCCCGCAACCCCCCCCATGGGTGTCACCTCCCCCCCACCCCTTGGGGTGACGCCAGGGGTCACAGTTAGCGACGTCACCGTTTATTGCTGTGATACAGCGTGGTCAAGCATCACTGTGGGACACTTAGGTGACACGGGCGTGGCTCAGGTGGGTGTGTCTTGGTTGGTGGGTGTGGCTCGGGTGGGTGTGTGCTGGTGGGTGGGTGTGGCTCGGGTGGGTGTGTGTTGGTGGGTGGGCGTGGCTCGGGTGAGCGTGGCTCAGGTGGGCACAGGAAGCGCCTCCTGCGGCCGCAGGTGAGACAGCGAAGGATGACCCGGGGCTGGCCCCGCCCTGAGGGGGGAACAGGGGGGGTCTGAGTACCCCAAATACCCCAAAAACACCCCCCAAAACCACCCAGATCCCTCCACCCTCCACATTGTCCCCAAATCCCCCCAGAACCCCCAAAACCCCCCAAACTCCTCCTGGTCTGTCCCCAAACCCCCCCAGACCCTTCCAGGGCCCCCTCAAATCCCCCCCAGAGTGTCCCCAAGTGCCCCCAGACCCCCCAAAATCCCCCCAGACCCTCAACCCCCCCCCCCAAGAATGTCCCCAGTCCCTCCCAAACCCCCCCTGGGGTGTCCCCAGACCCCCCAGATCCCCCCAGACCCCCCTAAAATCCCCCCCAGGGTATCCCCAGACCCCCCAAATCCCCCCAGTCCCTCCTTAAATCCCCCCCAGGGTGTCCCCAGACTCCCCAAATCCCCCCAACCCCCCCTCAGACCCCCCTAAATCCCCCCCAGGGTGTCCCCAATTTCCCCCCAAGTGTCCCCTCCCTCACACCTCCCTCTGGGATATCCCACCCTAAAACCCCTCTAGGATGTCCCCAACCCCTCCCAGACCCCCCCCAGACCCCCCCCCAGCCCCCCCAAACCCCCACCTCGGAGTCGCTGCCCCCCCCCCTCCCCGGGCACCAGGAGGGAGCAGCAGCGGCGACACACGAGACGCTTCACGGGGGGGGCCCTGGGGGGGCACAGGGGGGGTCAGGACCCCTCGGGGACCCCCCCCGACCCCCCCCCCGGACCCCCCCTCACTCACAGGCGCAGCACCAGGCGGCGGGAGGCCCCTCTTTGGGTGCTCAGGTAGAACCGGGCCAGGGCGGGGCTGTGGGGCTGCACCCAGTGGGCGGCCTGGGGGGGGGGGGGGACAAGGAGGGGGTCAGACCCCCCCCAAAACACCCCCAGCCCCTCAGGACCCCCCAAACCACCGTTAAGGGCCCCCCCAGGGCTTCGTTTCCCTCCCCCAGGGACTCCCTTGGACCCCCGAGGATCCCCCCATAAACCCCCCCCAGGGACCCACAGACCCCATAAACCCCCCAGGGACCCACAGATCACCCCAGAAACCCCCCATGGCCCCCCCAGACCCCATAAACCCCCCAGGGACCCTCAGATCACCCCAGAACCCCCCCATGGGCCCCCCAGACCCTTTATAAACCCCCCAGGGACCCAGAGACCACCCCAGAAACCCCCCATGGCCCCCCCAGACCCCATAAACCCCCCAGAACCCCCCAGGGACCCACAAACCACCCCATAAACCCCCCATGGCCCCCCCAGACCCTCCATAACCCCCCCAGGGACCCACAGATCACCCCAGAAACCCCCCATGGCCCCCCCAGACCCTTTACAAACCCCCCCTAGGGACACACAGACCATCCCATAAACCCCCCATAACCCCCCCCAGACCCTCCATAACCCCCCCAGGGACCCACAGACCACCCCAGAATCCCCCCATGGCCCCCCCAGACCCTTTATAAATCCCCCAGAACCCCCTCCAGGACCCTCAAATTCCCCCCCCCCCCCCACTCAGGACCCCCATAACCCCCCCAAATCCCTCCATGACCTCCTCAGGACCCCCATAAATCCCCTCAGGACCCCCCCAAATCACCCCAGAACCCACCCCCAGGACCCCCAGAACCCCTCCAGGATCCCCAGAACCCCCCCAAGTCCCCCCAAAACCCCCCCAGACCCTCCACACACCTCCCCAGGACCCCCATAACCCCCCCAGGATCCCCATAACCCCCCCAAATCCCCCCAAACCCCCCCGAACCTCCATAACCCCCCCTCCAGCCCCCCATAATCCCCCCAGACCCTCCCCGTCCCCCCCTTTCCCACCTGGAACAGGAAGTTCAGCCTCTGAAGCGCCTCCCGGTCCTTCACGGGCGCCGCCATCGCGGTCCGGAAGGACACGCCCACGATGGGCGGGGCCGAGCGCCGCCATTGGTCGACGCTTTCCCGGGGCGAGACCGAGCACCGCCATTGGTCGATGCTTCCCCGGGGGGCGGGGCCTCGGTTGTGTGACGTCACCGGCCGGCCGGGGCGCGGATGCGAGAGAAGGTGAGTGGGGGGGGGGGACACGGGACCCCTTTGGGGACCTTTTGGGACCCCCCCCCCCTTTGGGATCCCCCTTTAGGGATTCTCTCTTATGGGCCCCTTGGGAACCCCCTTTAGGGGCTCCCATCGTGGAACCCTTGGGGTTCTCTTTTGGGGACCCCCTTTATGGACCCCCCCAGTGACCCCTTTGGGGCCCCTTTAGGGACCCCTTTTGGGGACCTCCTTTAGGGACCCCTTCTGGAGACCCCCCCCCCTTAAGGACCCCTTTTAATGACCCCCTTTAAGGACCCCTTTTAATGACCCCCCCCTTAAGGACCCCTTTTAGGGACCCCTTTGGGACCCCCTTTAAGAGACCCCTTTATGGACCCCCCCCCCCTTCTTGAGGGACCCCCTTGGGACCCTTTAAAAAGCCCCCAAAGGGACCCCCCAGACCCTTCCCTGTCCCTCCGTGTCCCCGGGTTTGTCCCTCCGGGTGTCCCCAAGTCCCTCCCCGTGTCCTTCTTTATCCCCGTGTCCCTTGTCCCCAAATCTCTCTCCGTGTCCCCAAACCCCTCCCTGTGTTTCCTACACCCTCCGCGTCCCTCTGGGTGTCCCCAAACCCTTCTCCGTGTCCCCAAACCCCCTCCCCGTGTCCCCAAACCCCCTCTCCCTGTCCCCAAACCCCCTCTGGGTGTCCCCAAACCCTTCTCCATGTCCCCAAACCCCCTCTGGGTGTCCCCAAACCCCCTCTGGGTGTCCCCAAACCCCCTCTCCGTATCCCCAAACCCCCTCTGGCTGTCCCCAAACCCCCTCTGGGTGTCCCCAAACCCCCTCCCCGTGTCCCCAAACCCCCTCCCCGTGTCCCCAAACCCCCTCTGGGTGTCCCCAAACCCCTCCCCGTGTCCCCAAACCCCCTCTGGGTGTCCCCAAACCCCCTCTCCGTATCCCCAAACCCCCTCTGGGTGTCCCCAAACCCCCTCTGGGTGTCCCCAAACCCTTCTCCATGTCCCCAAACCCCCTCTGGGTGTCCCCAAACCCCCTCTCCCTGTCCCCAAACCCCCTCTGGGTGTCCCCAAACCCCTCCCCGCGCCCCTCCCCTCCCTCGTCCCTCCCCCTCCCCGCCCCTGGGGCGTTCCCCCCCCCGTGTCCCCCCCTTTTCCCCGGTCCCCCCCTCACTCCCTGTGTGTCCCCCCCCCTCCTTCCGATGTCCCCCCCGGGCTGTCCCCAAGCGATGTCCCCCCCCGTGTCCCCCCCCGCCCCCGCTGGCCCGGGGTGTCCCCAGCGGGGTCCGCTGGCTCGGCTGGCGCGGGACGCGTCGTGCGGGGTGTGCGGGGGTCTCCTGCGGGACCCCCTCCTGCTGCCCTGCGAGCACTGCTGCTGCCGCCGCTGCCTCCCCCCCGCGACCCCCGCCGGACCCCCCCCCTGCCCCCTGTGCCGCTCCCCGTGCCCCCCGGGCCGGGTCCGGACCCCCGTGGCCGTGGCCGTGGAGACGCGGATCGTGCGGAGGCTCGCGGGGGTCGAGGGGACCCCCCCCGGGAACGGGGACCCCCCCGGGAACGGGAACCCCCCCGGGAATGGGGGGACCGTCAGGAGGAGGAGGAGGAGGGGAGGAGGGTAAGTGGGGAGGGGGGTTTGGGGGGGATTGGGGGGGGATTGGGGGGGTTTGGGGGTGAGGGGGGAATGGGGGATGAGGGGTTTGGGGGGGATTTGGGGGGGAATGGGGGGGGTTTGGGGGTGAAGGGGAATGGGGGATGAGGGGTTTGGGGGGGGGATTTGGGGGAAATGGGGGCAGAGGGATTTGGGGGGATTGGGGGCATTGGGGGGGGATTTGGGGGGGTTTGGGGGTGAGGGGGGAATGGGGGATGATGGGTTTGGGGGGAGGATTTGGGGGGGGTTGGGGGGAATGGGGGGGATTTGGGGGGGTTTGGGAGGGTTTGGGGTGATTTGAGAGTGAGGGGGGAATGGGGGACTCGGGTTTTGGGGGGGGGATTGAGGGGGATTTGGGGGGATTTGGTGGGAATGGGGGGGGTTTGGGAGTGAGGGGGGAATGGGGGATGAGGGTTTTTGGGGGGGGATTTGGGGGCTTTGGGGGCGAGGGGGGAATGGGGGACTCGGGTTTTGGGAGGGGGATTGAGGGGGATTTGGGGGGAATGGGGGGGATTTGGGGGTGAGGGAGGAATTTGGGGGATTGGGGAGGATTGAGGGAATTTGGGGGAATGGGGGTGGAGGGATTTGGGGAGGATTTGGGGGGGATTTGGGGGTGAGGGGGGAATGGGGGATGAGGGGTTTGGGGAGGGGGATTGAGGGGATTTGGGGGAAATGGGGGCAGAAGGATTTGGGGGGAATGGGGGCATTGGGGGGGATTTGGGGGGGATTTGGGGGTGAGGGGGGAATGGGGGATGAGGGTTTGGGGGGGGGATTTTGGGGGCAATGGGGGGATTTTGGGATAGAGGGATTTGGGGGGAATGGGGGTTTGGGGACTCGGATTTTGGAGGGAATTTGGGGGGAATGGGGGGGAGATTTGGGGGGGGTTGGGGTTGAGGGGGGAGTTGGGGACTCAGATTTTGGGGGGGGTTTGGGGGGGACTTGGGGGGTTTTGGGGGTGGAGGGATTTGGGGGGGATCGAGGGGATTTGGGGGTGGAGGGATTTGGGGGGGGATTGGGGGGGATTTGGGGGGAATGGGGGTGGAGGGATTTGGGGCATTGGGGGGGAATTTGGGGTTTGGGGGGATTTGGGGGGGACTTGGGGGGAAATTTGGGGGCTTTGGGTTGGGGGCTGGGGGGGGGAATTGGGGGGTCCCAGGAATCCAGGGGGGATTTGGGGGACCCCAAATTGGACTTGGGGGGCTGGAGGGGGGGGGGGGATGTCCCCAATTTTGGAGGGGGGGGGCGGACTTGTGATACCAACCCTCAACTTTTTTTTTTCGGGGGGGGGGTCCCCGATTATTTTGAGGTGCTCTGACCCCCCCCCTCCCCCCTCACGTGCCCGGGACACCCCAAATTCCTCCCCGGGGGGGCCCCCGCCCCCCCCTCACGTGCCGGGCGGGGCCGGTCCGGCCGCATTTTTGGGGGGTGACACTTTTGTTTTGGTGCCACTTTGTCACCTGTCCCGGGGGGGGCGGCCCCTCCCCCCCAAGCCCCTCCCCCTTCCGGTCCCTCCCCTGCCCCAATTTAAATCGCATTTTTTGGTGACTCCCCCCCCCCAAATTAAACCCCAATTTAAGCTCCATTTTTGGTGCCCCCCCCCAATTTAACCCCCATTTTTAGTGACCCCCCCCTCCCAATTTAACCCCAATTTAAGCCCAAATTTAACCCCCATTTTTGGAGCCCCCCCCTCCCAATTTAAGCCCAAATTTAAGCCCATTTTTGATGACAACCCCCCCAATTTAAACCCCAATTTAAGCTCCAATTTTGGTGTCCTCCCCTTAATGTAACCCCCATTTTTAGTGACACCCCCCCTAAATTAAACCCCAATTTAAGCCCAAATTTAACACCTGTTTTTGGTGCCCCCCCCTCAATTTAACCCCCATTTTTAGTGACACCCCCCCCAATTTAAAGCCTAAATTTAACCCCTATTTTTGGTGACAAGCCCCCCAATTTAACCCCCAATTTAATCCCTATTTTTGGTGCCCCCCCCTCCCAATTTAAGCCCAAATTTAAGCCTATTTTTGGTGACAACCCCCCCAATTTAAACCCAAATTTAATCCCTATTTTTGGTGACAACCCCCCCAATTTAAACCCAAATTTAATCCCCATTTTTGGTGCCCCTCCCTCAATTTTTTCCCCATTTTTAGTGACACCCCCCCCAATTTTTCCCCCCACAGCCTCGGGGCCCAACTTCGAGCCGACGCCGCCTCCAACCCCCCCCAAAAAACACCCCCCACCCCCAAAAACTGCCCCCCTCCCTCGCTGACCCCTCCCCCCAATAAACTGTGACCCCCCCACCCCAAAAAAACCCCCCAAAATTCGTCGCAGGTGCCACTTTTATTGTCCTTTTTTTTGGGGGGGAGGGAGGAAGAAACCCCCCAAAATTCCCCCCCCCGAATATTTTGGGGGAAGGGGGGGGAGGAGGGATTTTGGGGGGGTTGATTTTGGGGGGGTTGGGGTGTTGATTTTGGGGGGGGGGAGGTCAGGCAGTGATAATTTTGGGGGGGGCTCAGGCAGTGATTTTTTTAAGGGGGGGGTCGATTTTGGGAGGGGTTTGGGGGGTGGGAGGGGTCCAGGCATCGATTTTGGGGGGGGTATTTGGGGGGGGGGGGGTGACCCCTCAGTGAGGTTTGGGGGGGGGGGAAATTTTGGGTTGGGGGGGAGATTTTTGGGGGGGGAGATTTCGGGATTATGGGGGGAAATTTTTGGGGTTGGGGGAGGAGATTTTTGGATTGGGGGGGATTTTTGGGCTGGGGGAGATTTTTGGGATTGGGGGGGGATTTTTGGAGAGTTCAGGGGGATTTTTGGGGTTGGGGGGGGGTCCCAACCCACCCTCAACCCCGGGGGGGGGTGTCCCGTGTGTGGGGGGGTGGTTTAACCCCCCCCAAATGGAAAGTGAGGGGGGGGGTCTCTCAGTGCTCCACGACCTTGGGGGGGGCAATTTTGGGGTCTGGGGGGGGGGTCCCAACCCCCAACCAACCCCAGTCCAGGGGGGGGGTTGAGGTTTGAAGCCCCCCCGGGGGGGTGGTGATGGGGGGGGGGGGGGTGTCTCTCAGTGCTCCATGGCCGTGGGGGGGGGACCCGACTGCAGCTCTTGGGGGCCCCGGCGCCCCCGGCCCTTTTTGTGCCCCCTGACGCAGTGCAGGTGCCCGCAGCCCCCGTCCCCCCCCCCCCCGACCCCCCCGGGGGGGTCCTGGGCCGTGTTTCCCCCCCCTCCCTCCTCGTCCTCGCTCTCCGAGGAGCTCTCGCCGAACGCCCGCGGCTTCTCGTAGATGCAGCAGCCTGGGGGGGGCAAAAAAGGGGGGGTCAGGGGGGCAAAAAGGGGTCCTGGGGGGTGCCAGGGGGTCGTGGGGGCATTGGGGAGTCCGGGGGGGGGGGGGTCCCGGGATTTGGGGGGGGTCTCAGGTCACTCCCACTTGGAGGATCTCCTGCCCAGGTGCTCCTTGTCCACCGGGTCACTCACGGTTGGATGGGGGGGATTTGGGGGCTCTGGGGGGGATTTTGGGATCTCTGGGAGGGGTCCCTGGATTTGGGGGGGGTTCCCTGGATTCTGGGGGGTTCCCTGGATTCTGGGGGGGGGGTCCCTGGGGGTCTCAGGCCACTCCCACTTGGAGGATCTCCTGCCCAGGTGCTCGTTGTCCACCGGGTCACTCACACTTGGATGGGGGGGATTTGGGGATCTCTGGGGGGGTTCCTGGGTTTTGGGGGGGCTTCCCTGGATTCTGGGGGGGGTTCCCTGGATTTGGGGGGGTCCCTGGTCACTCACACTTGGAGGATCTCCTGCCCAGGTGCTCGTTGTCCACCGTGTCACTCGACCACTCCACCTTCTTGTCCGGTTTCCTCTTGCGCAGCTTCAGCGTCAGGGACCGGTTCTCCTTTTGGGGGGGGGGGGCACGGGGGGGTCACAGGGGCACCCAGGGACCCCCCCAGGGGCACCCAGGGGCACCCAGGGACCCCCCGAGGGGGTGACAGTGTCCCCCAGGGTCCCCCAGTGTCCCCCAGGGCCCCCCCATTCCCAGTATTCCCATTATCCAACCCCCCCATTCCTGTTATCCAGCTCCCCCCAGCCCCAATATTCCCATTATCCAACCCCCCTATTCCCAGTATTCCCATTATCCAACCCCCCTATTCCCAGTATTCCCTTTATCCAACCCCCCTATTCCCAGTATTCCCATTATCCAACCCCCCCCCATTCCCTTTATTTAACCTCCTTCATTCCCATTATTCCCATTATCCAACCCCTCCTTTATTCCCATTATCCAACCCCCCCCATTCCCATTATCCAACCCCCCCTTATTCCATTTATTTAACCCCCTTCATTCCCAGTATTCCCATTATCCAACTGCCCCTTATTCCCTTTATCCAACCCCCCTATTCCCAGTATTCCCATTATCCAACCCCCCCTTATTCCCATTATCCAACCCCCCCTTATTCCCATTATCCAAACCCCCCTTATTCCCATTATCCAGCCCCCTTATTCCCAGTATTCCCATTATCCAACCCCCCCCTTATTCCCATTATCCAAACCCCCTATTCCCAGTATTCCCATTATCCAACTGCCCATTATTTCCATTATCCAACCTCCCATTATTCCCATTATCCAACCCCTCTCATTCCCAGTATTCCCATTATCCAACCCCCCTATTATTCCCATTATCCAACCTCCCATTATTCCCATTATCCAGCCCCCTTATTCCCAGTATTCCCATTATCCACTCCCCCCCTTTATTCCCATTATCCAACCCTCCTAAATCCCAGTATTCCCATTATCCAACCCCG
This sequence comes from Chiroxiphia lanceolata, assembly GCF_009829145.1. Classification (NCBI taxonomy): domain Eukaryota; kingdom Metazoa; phylum Chordata; class Aves; order Passeriformes; family Pipridae; genus Chiroxiphia; species Chiroxiphia lanceolata. The sequence goes on from NW_022476529.1 coordinate 70,964, forward strand.
TTTATCCAGCCCCCCTTATTCCCATTATCCAGCTCCCCTATTCCCACTATTCCCATTATCCAACCCTCTTCATTCCCAGTATTCCCATTATCCAACCCCTCCCCCCTTATTCCCAAATAAAGATTGGATAACGAGAATAATTGGAACGGGGAACTATGGAAACTGGGGGTTGGATAATGGGGATAATTGGAATGGGGGTGTTGGATAATGGGAATTGGGGGTTGGATAATGGGAATTGGGGGTTGGATAGCGGGAATAATGGGAGTTGGGGGTCGGATAACGGGAATAATGGGAATAATGGGAATGAGGGGGTTTAATAATAGAAAAGGGGGGTGGATAATGGGAATAATGGGAAAAAAAAGGAAAAAGGGGGAAAAAACGGAAAAAATGGGGAAAAAACGAGGAAAAAACGGGAGGGAAATGGAGAAAAAACGGAGAAATAACGGGGAATAAACCGGGGAAAATAACGGGGAATAAACCGGGAAAAAACGGGAAAGGGAGAAATAACACCATTCCCCACCCCCCTTCCCCGTTTTCCAGCCCCGCCATTCCCCCCATTCCCGTTATCCAACCTGTTCCTTCCCAAAATAATCACAATAATTGATTATAATACACACACCACACCCCCCCCCCGCCCCCGGGCCCTCACCGGTTCAACGGCGCCGGTCTCGGTGACGGTGGCGGTGCCGCAGCCGCCGCTTTCCGCCGCCTCCGCCATGGCCGGGAGGGGGTCCCGGGGCCCTGAGGGGGGGGGTCCCAACCCGAGGGGGGGGTCGGGGGTCGGGTCCCGGTGCCCCCGTTACCGGCACCGGGAAGGGCCGGGCCGGGCCGGGCCGTTGTTGCCACCGCCCCCTGTGTGCGGCAGCACTTCCGGTCCCCCGTGAGGGCGGCGCTTCCGGGGGGTGTCGCGGCACATCCGGTCCCCCAGGGAGGCACTTCCGGTGTGCGGGGTATGGGGGGGTACGGCACTTCCGGGTCGGGGGTCGAGGGTGTTTTTGGGGGGGGCAATTAAGAGTCGAGGGAGTGGTTTGGGGGGTAATTAGGGACTGAGGGGGTAGTTTTGGGGGGGCAAACGGGGCAGTTGAGAGGTAGAGGGGCAGTTTTGGGGGGGTCAGATGGGGCGGGGGGGGCAATTCAGGGTGTGTGGGGAGCAATTTTGGGGGGCTATTTTGGGGGTAAAGGGGGAATTTCAGAGGCTTGGGGGCAGTTTTGGGGGGGTCAGGTGGGGCTGGGGGGGCAATTTCGGGGGCAGTTGAGAGGTTTGGGGGCAATTGAGGGGGGGCAAGAGGGGCTGGGGGGGCAATTCAGAGGTTTGGGGGTAACTTTGGGGGGGCAGTTCGAGGACCAATGGAGGGGGGCAAATAATGACAAAGGGAGGGGGCAAATAATGAGAAGGGTGGGCAAATAATGTAAATATAACCCCGGGGGGGGGGCAATTTTAAAGGGGGGGGGGGGTCCCAAAAACCAACACGAAAACCTCCCACAACCAAATCCCAAAAACACCCCTCATGGAGGGGGGGGGGGGCTTTTATTGCCAAAATACCCCCCCCGGGGGGGGCTTTAATTGCCAAAATACCCCCCCCGGGGGGGGGGGCTTTTATTGTCCCCCAAACCCCCTTTTTTTTTCTAGGAATTCTTTTAGGAATTCTTTTAGGAATCCTCCTTCTCCTGCAACCTGCGGGCAGAGGGGGGACAAGGGGGTTACGGGGGGGGGGTCTGGGGGGTGTCCCCACACCCCGGGGGGGGGTAAATAATTCGGGGGGGGGGGTCTCACCTGCAGCGGGGGCAGGTGTAGAAGACGCTCTGGCCCTCGTCGGCCGAGCGCATCTGCCGGGTGTGGTAGGACATCCCCTCGTGCCCACAGCGGGGGCATTTCCGCTCCACCTGCCCCCCCCCGGCCCCAAAATTAGGGTCAAACACCCCCCAGCCCCAAAATTAGGGTCAAACACCCCCCAGCCCCAAAATTAGGGTCAAACCCCCCCCCCCCCGAGGGGGTTTGAGCCCCCCCGGGGTCGGAGGAGGGGGTGAAACCCAGCCCAAAAAGGGGGGGAGACCCCCAAAACCTGCCGGGTGCCCACCCCGGCTCCACCTGCCCCCCCAGCCCCAAAATTAGGGTGAACCCCCCCCAAAATTAGAGTGGACCCCCCCCCCCCCCCAAAATTAGGGTGAACCCCCCCATTTAGGGGTGGGGACGCTTTTGGGGGGCTGCAGATGCTGGTTTTTGGGGGGAGGGGACTTTATTTTGGGGGGGGGGTGGCACCATTTTGGGGGGGGGGAGAGACCCTGCTTTGGGGGATCGATTTTGGGGGGGTGGGGACACGAATTTGGGGTTTGGGGACCCTATTGGGGGTGGGGATCCCTCCCAGGGCAATTTTAACCCCCCTCCCAGTTCTGGGAGGTTTTTTTTGGGGTGGGGGTCCCTCCCAGTGGGGGTTTTTTTGGGCTGGGGGTCCCTCCCAATGCAGGTTTTTGGGGTGGGGGTCCCTCCCAATGGGTTTTTTTTTGGGGCAGGGGTCCCTCCCACTGGGTTTTTTTAGGGTGAGGGTCCCCCCCAGCAGGTATTTTGTCCCTCCCCAGTGGGGTTTTTTGGGGTGGGGGTTCCTCCCAGTGGGTTTTTTGTCCCTCCCAGAGGGTTTTTTTGGGCTGGGGGTCACTCCCAGTGGAGTTTTTTGGGGTGGGGGTCCCTCCCACTCATTTTTTTGTCCCACCCAGCGGGTTTTTACCCTCCCCAGTGGGTTTTTTTTGAGGTGGGGGGGTCCCTCCCAGTGGGTTTTTTGCCCCTCCCAGTGTTTTTTTGCCCCTCCCAGTGGGTCTTTTGCCCCTCCCAATGGGTTTTTACCCTCCCCAAGGTTTTTTTTTGGGGTGGGGGTGTCCCTGCCCTCACCATGGGCCCCTCGGTGCCGGGGGGAGCAGCAGACCCCCCCCCCTGCCCCCCCCCCCGGGGCTGGAGCCGGTTGAACTCGATGGAGCTGCGGACGGAGCGACCCTCGAAATCTGGGAATTGTCACGGGAAAACCTCAAATCGGGGGGGGGTTTTGGGGGTCCCAGGGGGTCCAGGGGAGCCCCCCCCCCCGACTGACCAGCGCAGTGGAAGGTGAAGGAGCAGCGGGGGCAGCGGATGGTGGGGGGGGGTCCCGGGGGGGGGAGGACGGAGCCGCACTCGGGGCAGAAATCCAGGCACGACTGGAAGCACGAGGGGGGCAGTTCCATGGCTGGGGGGGGGCAGAAAGGGGGGGGTCGGGGGGGGGTTTACAACCTGCACACACCCCCCTCCCAGCGCTCCCCATCAGCTCAGGGGCCCCCAGTGCCCCCCCATGACCCCAAAGCCCCCCCAGTGCCCCCCATTCCCCCCCATCACCCCAAAAGCCCCCCCAGTGCCCCCCATGACCCCAAAGCCCCCCCAGTGCCCCCCCATCATCCCAAAAGCCCTCTCAGTGCCCCCCATCACCCCAAAAGCCCTCTCAGTGCCCCCCATGACCCCAAAGCCCCCCCAGTGTCCCCCATTCCCCCCCATCAACCCAGTGCTCCCCATTCCCCCCATAAGTCCAGTGCCCTCCCAGTGCCCCCCATCACCCCAGTGCCCCCCCACGACCCCAAAGCCCCCCCAGTGCCCCCCCACGACCCCAAAGCCCCCCTAAACCCCCCCCATTGCCCCAAACCCCCCCCAGTGCCCCTCGTCACCCCCAGCCAGCCCAGACCCCCCCATTCCCTCCATCACCCCCCAGCCCCCCCAAACCCTCCCCGTCACCCCAAACCTCCCTTTTACCCCAAACGCCCCCCTTTTACCCCAAAACCCCCCCCAAAACCTCTCCACGCTCCCGGCGCGCGCGAAAACGGCCCCTCCGGCCCCGCCCCTTCCTCGCGCGTCACTTCCCCCAACTCCCTGACCCGCCAATTTTCCCCCCCCCCTCATGGGAGCGCTTAATTAACCTCCAATTCATTAATTAAACAACGGGGGTTTGGGGTCGGTTGGGGGGGGGAATCGATCCGGGAACGGGGGGCGTGGCCAGAAGGATTGGGGCGGGGTCGAGCGGTGGGGGCGTGGTCAGGCTTCAAAAGGAGGGGGCGTGGCCGCAGAGGTCGGGGCGCGTGGCCAATCAGCATGAGTCTGACACGGCCGGAGGCGTGACCAAACCCTGAGGGGCGTGGTCTGGCAGGATGGGGCGTGACCACCCCTGCAAGGCGTGGCCATACCGTTCTCATTATCATATGGGGCGGGGCTTAGCGGCGTATATGCGTTTTCGGGGCGTGGTTTGTGGCGAAGGGGGGCGTGGCCTCGCCGTTGCCATGGCGGCACTTCCGGCGCGGCGGAGCGGAAGTGGCGGCGCTGGAGGCGCCGCTGGTACCGGAGGGGGGGGGGAAGAAAGGGGGGGGAATTTGGGGGGTTTTGGGGGGTTATTGAGGGGTCTGGGGGGGGTCGGGGAATTATTGGGGGGTCTGAGGGGGTTTGGGGGGGTCTGAGGGGGTGGGGGAACCTTCTGGCAGCGCGGGGAGCGGAGGGGCCCGGCCTTGCTGGGGGGTGGGGAGGGGGCTGGGGGGGCTTTAATGGGGCTGGGGGGGCTCCTCTGACCCCTTTTGGGTTATTTGGGGGGTCTGGGGGGGCTTCTTTGGGGCTGGGGGCCTCCTCTGACCCCATTTGGGGGGATCTGGGGGGGGTTCTCTGACCCTTTTTGGGGGTTTTTGGGGGGGTCTGGGGGCTTCTTTGATCCCTTTTGGGTTTTTTTTGGGGGGTCTGGGGGGGCTTTAATGGGGCTGGGGGGGCTCCTCTGACCCCTTTTGGGGGAGTCTGGGGGGGGGTTCTCTGACCCTTTTTGGGGGTTTTTGGGGGGGTCTCGGGGGTTCTTTGATCCCTTTGGGGATTTTTGGGGGGTCTGGGGGGGCTTCTCTGATCCCTTTTGGGGTTTTTTTGGGGGGTCTGGGGGGGCTTCTTTGGGGCTGGGGGCTCCTCTGACCCCATATGGGGGGGTCTGGGGGGGGTTCTTTGATCCCTTTTGGGGTTTTTGGGGGGGGTCTGGGGGGGTTTCTTTGACCCGTTTTAGGGTTTTTGGGCACTCGGGGGGGTTTCCTCTGACCCCTTTTGGGATTTTTGAGGGGGTCTGGGGGGGCTTCTCTGACCCCTTTTGGGATTTTGGGGGGGTCTGGGGGGGCTTCTTTGGCCCCTTTTGGGGTTTTTGGGGGGTCTGGGACGGAATTCGGGGTTTTTTAACCTTTTCCCCCCCATTTTAGGACCCCCTGGGACCCTCCCCCCCGCCGTGACCCCCCCCCCGGCCCCCCCAAGGCCGGAGGAGCTGCGAGTTCCCCCCCATTCCCGAGGGATTCCCGGGAATCCCTGGAAAACGGGGGGGGAGGGGGGAACCCCAGCGACCCCCCTCCCCCTGGAGGGAGGCCCTGAAAGGTAAAAAAAACCCCGAATTTAACCCAAAAAGGGGTTAAAATCCCCCCAAAATGGGGAAAAATGGGGGGAAACGGGATAAAAATGGGAGAAAATGGGATAAAAGTGGGGGGAAACAGGAGAAAAATGGGAGAAAAGGGAGGGGAAATTGGAAAAAAATGGGGAAAATTGCAATAAAAATGGGATAAAATGGGGGGAAATAGGTGAAAAATGGGGAAGACTGGGAAGAAAATGGGTTAAAAATGGATAAAATTGGGGATAAAATGGGTTAAAATTGGATAAAACTGGAATAAAATGGGTTAAAAATGGATAAAATTGGGAAGAAAACGGGTTAAAACTGGATAAAACTGGGATAAAATGGAGGAAAAAGGATAAAAACGGGGAAAATTGGGGTGAAAATGGAAGAAAATGGGGAAAACTCAAATAAAAAATTTACTTTTGCCACTTTTTCCCCCCCCACACTTTTTCCTTCTTTTCCAGCTGCTTTTCCAAGGTTTGAGGCTCTTTTTTTGGCTTCCTGCACTTCCCTCTTTCCGTTTTTTTTCCCCCTTTTCCCTTTTTTCCCCCCTTTTTTCCCCTTTCCCCTCCCTTTCCTTCCCGTTTCCTCCCATTTCCCGCCGGTTTTTTCCCTTTAAATCCCCTTTTCCCGCTGTTTTTTCCCCCTTTAATCCCGTTTTTCCTCTGCCAACGTGGCCCCGGGGAACTTTCAGCTCCCTCCCCCCCTTGAGCAATCCCGGGATTTCCCCTTTTTTTCGTCCTTTTGGTTTTTTCTTTCGCTTCCTCCGGGTGTTTTTTTTCCCCAATTTCCCTCATTTTCACTCAATTCCTGCTTTTCTCCCTCCGTTTCCTCCCTCCTCCGACCCGGGGGGGGACTCCGGGTGAGTAAAAAACCCCCAAAAATACAACTTTTAACCCATTTTCCCTCCCCCCTTTCCCTCCCCGGGGGGAATTTTGGGGTTAAATTTTAACCCGGTTGGACTTTGGGTTTATTTTCACCTCATTTGAGGCACCTCCGGTAACTTTTAAGGGCTTTTAATCCATTTAAATATCGATTTGATCGGGTTTAGGGGGGGATTGATCATTTTTAAGGGGGTTTTGGTACTTTTTGAGGGGGGTTTTGTTCATTTTAAAGGGGAATTTAGGGGGGATTTGGGGGGGATTGTTAATTTTTAAGGAGCTTTTGATAATTTTTAAAGGACTTCAGGTAGTTTTTAAGGAGGTTTTGACCCTTTTTAAGGAGGTTTTGGTCGTTTTTTAGGAGGTTTTGGTCGGTTTTTAGGAGATTTTGGTCGTTTTTAAGGAGGTTTTGGTGGGTTTTAAGAGGGTTTTGACACTTTTTGAAGAGGTTTTGAGAGCTTTTAAGGAGGTTTCAGTGCTTTTTGGGCAGGTTTGGTTATTTTTAAGAAGGTTTTGGTCACTTTTAAGAGGGTTTTGGTCACTTTTAAGAGAGTTTTGGTCGCTTTTAAGAGGCTTTAGTACTTCCTAAGTGTTTTCTGGCAGTATTTTAAGGCGGTTTTGCTCGTTTTTAAGCAGTTTGGGGTCGTTTTCGAGCGGGTTTGCTCATTTTTTGGCAGTTTTTAAGAGGCCCCCGATAGTTTTCGAGGGCGTTCGGCAGTTTTTAAGTGGGTTTTGATGGTTTTTAAGTGGTTTTTGGCCGCCTTTCAACGCCTTTTTTCGCCACGTCGGGCTTTCGCTTCCCCTCCCCCGGGGGCGGGTGTTGTTTTTTCGGCTCCGGGGGCGGGAGAAACTTCCCCGGGGGGGTTTTTTGGGGGTAAAACGGGGGGTTTTGGTCATTTTTCAGAGCGTTTTGTTACTCTTTGAGGGTGTTTTGTTAGTTTTGAGTGTGTTTTGGGGGCTTTTCGCTGCTTTTTTTCGGTGCTGGGAGGCTCCGGGTTTCGCTTCCCCCTCGCCGGGGTTTGTGGGGGCGGGTGAAGCTTCCCGGGGGTGTTTCCAGGAGGGATTTTAAGGGTGGAAAGAGGATTTTAAGAGGCTTTTAAGAGGATTTGAAGTGGTTTTATTCCCTCTGATCCCTTCCCTGTCCCCCCCAGCCCCACATCCCAGCCCTGGGTGCTGAACGATGCCCGTGAAGAGCAGTTGGGTGCTCTGGGTGCTGTGTGTCAGGGTGTCATTCTGGGTGTAAAATGGGTGTAAAAAGAGGCTTTTAAGAGGGTTTTAAGAGGATTTGAAGTGGTTTTATTCCCTCTGACCCCGTCCCTGTCCCCCCCAGCCCCATGGCCCGGCCCTGAGCGCTGAAGGATGCCGAAGAAGAGCAGTTGGGCGCTCTGGGGGGCGGCACTTTTCCTGGCCTGGAACGGGCTCCTGCTGCTCTTCCTGTGGAGCCGCCCCCCTTCCCCTGCCCCGGGCTCTGGGGGCTCCTCCTCCCGCCTGCCCTCGGAGCTCATCCGGCTGGCCCAGGACGCCGAGGCCGAGCTGGAGCGGCAGAAGGAGCTGCTGCGCCAAATCCACCGGCTCAGCGGGCTCTGGGAGCTGCGGCGGCGGCGCCAGAAGGCACCGACCACCCCCCCCGCCCGGGGTTCTTTGGCGGCGGCGCCGAGCTCGGAGGAGGAGGCGGCGGCGCTGCCGGTGCTGGTGCTGGCGTGCGACCGCAGCACGGTGCGGCGCTGCCTGGACAAGCTGCTGCGCTACCGGCCCTCGGCCCGGCGGCACCCGGTGATCGTGAGCCAGGACTGCGGGCACGCCGAGACGGCGCGGGTCATCGCCTCCTACGGCGACGCCGTGGCCCACATCCGGCAGCCCGACCTCAGCGACATCCCGGTGCCCCCCGAGCACCGCAAGTTCCAGGGCTACTACCGCATCGCCCGCCACTACCGCTGGGCCCTGGGCCAGGTGTTCCGCGTCTTCCGCTACCGCGCCGCCATCGTGGTGGAGGACGACCTGGAGGTGGCCCCGGACTTCTTCGAGTACTTCGAGGCGGCGCTGCCGCTGCTGCGCGACGACCGCACGCTCTGGTGCGTCTCGGCCTGGAACGACAACGGCCGCGAGCAGATGGTGGACGTGTCGCAGGCCGAGCTGCTCTACCGCACCGACTTCTTCCCCGGGCTGGGCTGGCTCCTGCTGGCCGAGCTCTGGGATGAGCTGGAGCCCAAGTGGCCGCGGGCGTTCTGGGACGACTGGATGAGGCAGCCGGAGCAGCGCCGGGGCCGCTCGTGCGTCCGGCCCGAGGTGTCCCGCACCATGACCTTCGGCAGGAAGGGCGTGAGCCACGGCCAGTTCTTCGACCAGTACCTGAAGTTCATCAAACTCAACGACCGCTTCGTGCCTTTCACCCGGCTGGACCTCTCTTACCTCAAGAAGGACGAGTACGAGCGCTCCTTCCTGCCCAGGGTCTACTCGGCGCCCGAGGTGAGGGTGGAGGAGCTCCAGGGCAACAGGAGGAGGGATTTGGGGGCCGTCAGGCTCCAGTACAGCGGCCGAGACGCCTTCAAGGCCTTCGCCAAGGCTTTGGGGCTCATGGACGACCTCAAATCCGGCGTCCCCCGCGCCGGCTACCGCGGCATCGTCAGCTTCGTGTACCGGGGCCGCCGCGTTTACCTGGCCCCCCCCCGGGACTGGACGGGCTACGACCCCACCTGGAGTTAGCACCGGCCCCCTCGAAGCACTTTGGGGGGGTTCTCCCCCTCTTTTAGGGGTTTTGGGGGTGGGTTCGGTGCCGGTTTCGGTGTCCCCGGGCCGAGCGCCGCTCGCTGGGAGGGGCCCGGAGGTGGTTTTGCAGAATAAAAGGTCGAAAACGGAAATTCCGCCTCAGAATTCCCACCCGTGGCTCCTGCTCGGAGTTGGCACCTGCTCCTGGCAAAGTTTTTGGGGGGGTTGCCCTCATTATTTTAGGGTTTTGGTGCCCCAGCCGAGCGTCGCTCGGTCGCCGCTGCTCGCGGTGCTGAAAGGTTATTTTGCCGAATAAAAGGTCAAAAATGGAAATATCCCCCAAAATTCGGGTTGTTTCGGTCAGCCGGGTCTCCTACCAAGAGTTGGCACCCACTCCCCAGAGGATTTTGGGGGGGGTTCTCACCATTATTTGGGGTGTATTAAATTAGTCATCAGTACACCCAAAACGGTGGGTTTGGGATATAAAAATTAGTTATTAACACAGTGATTGGCACACAGTTATTAATTCACAATTAATAATCGGTGGTTTGGGGGCATCACAAATCATTGACAATACACTGAAATCAGTTGGATTTTGTGTACAACCTACCAATTATTTTAAAAAGCACCTTTCAAGCTTCAGTTTTATAAAAACCCGCTTTTAGTTAATGCGAAACGTTGCGAAACCAGCCCCAAAATCCGCCTTTTTCTACTTAAAACAGACCCCGCTCCCGCAGTCCTCAACCACGTCCGCCCCGCGCCTTTCCCGGAATGACCGCGTGGGGGCGCAGTTCCCACCCAGGTCCGCCCTGAGGGCGGGAAAAGGGAATGGGCGGGGCGCGGGGAGGAGCGGCCAATGGGAGTGAAGGGGGCGGGGTTTAACCGACCAATCAGCGCACGCCGAGGGGTTTTTAAAGGGAGAGAAGAGCGGGAGCGGAGCGGACCAGGAGGGGAAGAACGGACCCTAAAAGGGTCCTTTCTCTCCCCAAAACCGCCCCCAAACCGCGGCCACCACAGAAAAAGCTTGAAATAAGACTGAAAATAGCACCAGTTCCTTATATGTGATTTTTTGGATTCAGCCCGAATATTTCAGTTGCACTGCTGGGGTGAAGATCCCTCATCTGGTCAGAGATTTAGGCTGAAAGTCCCGGTTTGGGGGTCTCCTAATTTCCCCTTCCAGAGTTCAAAGTTGTCGGGGCGGCTGCAGATCCAGTTCTTCTCCCTGTGGCACAGGGACGAGCTGATCCAGCCCAGGTTCAGGTACCCACAGGGTCCCTCACCCCTCACCTCAAACCTGCCGTTCAAGGCCGTGCCATTGATCCACTCCCAGCTGTTATCCCTCTTTCCCAGCCCGATCCAGTGGTTTGCTTCCCCTTTATAGCGCAGAAGGAAGGCCTGGAAGGCAAAGAAACGTTGGCTTTGGCCAGTCTTGCCTTCCCCACCTCCTCTTTCCCTCCTGTGTCCACCCCCAGCCAGACCTGGGGCTTTTCCCAAGGGATTGGCTCCCAGCTCCAGCACTGGCAGCACTTTGGGGCCAGCCTGGGGGGTTTGGGGCTGGTTTTATCCTCTGGGTTTCCCCGTGTTTCCCACCCCGGTGCTGCTGCAGAGGCTCAAGCCCAGTCCTCACCAGTTCCGTTTCGGTCGCGGGTCTTTTATTGCCTTCTCTCTCTTTTTTTTTTCCGTTCACGCCCCCCATCTCCCCGCCCCGGGGCCGCTCCTCGCCCGCCCCTCGTCGCAGCTCTTCAGGGACACGGGGTGGGTCCCACGAGCCAAGGCAGGGTCTGTCTGTCTGTCTGTCCCTCCGGGCAGCTCCTCCAGCACCGCCGCCGCTCTGCTGTCGCGTTTAATTCTATTTTCTATATTTTATTCGCAGCTCCCACCCCGCTCGGCGCAGCCCTTCTGGCCACCCCCGACAGCGCCCGTTCAGTGACACGGGGCGGGGGGGACCCCTCGGTGCAGCCTTTTATTCTATTTTACTCTATTTCTTGTCTTTTCTTCTGTTCCCACGCTCGCTGCGGCTCTTTCAGACCCCTCGGTGCAGCCTTTTATTTTGTTTTACTCGATTTCTTGTCTTTTTTTCTGTTCCCACGCTCCCCGCGGCTCTTTCAGACGCGGGCGGTGGGAATCCCTCGCAGCGATTTTAACGCCCCCGCGGAGCCAAGAGATGCCGGGAAACGGTTTCCATGGACCGGAGCCAACGCGCTGCTGCTTTTCCTGCCGGTTCCCGGCACATTTTCACAAGCAGTGACTCAAATCGTCAGCGCTCGGTGCCCCTGGGCTCCAAACTGCCGGGGCAGGAGCCGCTGGGCACAGTCCTGAGTTACCTTCCCTCACTCCCCCCCTCATCACGACCGTTGAGCTTTTCTTCACGGAAATAATTCCCCTTGGCAACGAAAGGCTGTATAACGAGGTCGTAAATATTATTATGTCAATATTTGTGCTTGGTTGGGTGCATTCTGGTCCGTCTTTTATGGTGTTTAAAGTGCGGGGCCCCCATCCCAGCCTTATGAGCAGCCACGTGGGACCCCTTCAGCCAAACACCTCCCCCTGGGTTTCTCAGATGTCACACTGGTGGTCGTACATCCCCAACAGCTTCTCATTTCTTCTGGCTCTGGACTGTGCAGCTTTCACGAGGTGAAAGTTTGGGATAATTCTGTCCCCTGCCCAGGTGAGGAGGGAGGGGGTGACAGAGCAGCACCTGGCACCAACCAGGACCAGCCCATCACGGATCCCTTGGCTGGGAAACTTTAAATATTTGTAAGTAAGCAAGGTGCAAAAAATGGACTTTGTTTTTTGGAAAATGAACCACACTGACATCTGCTGGAGAACAGCAAAACAGCCAGAGAGCTGTGGGGTCAAAACCACGCCTCTGTTGTTGACTCTCTTCCCCTGTCTGTGGCTCAACAGACTCAGCACCAGGAGATCTCCCAGTCTCCGAGAGCTGTCCTGCCAGGGTGAGTTCTCCAGAGCAGCCCCTGGGCTGCCAAACTCGGGGTGGTGGGTGCTCCCTGCCCACAGGGAGCCACGGCTGGGACAGGGCTGAGCCCCCATGTCAGGGGCTTGTCTCTGGGGGGGGCTGCAATTAATTAATTAAACGTGGCACGTTGAAGGGAAGGGGGGAATAACCCCCAAAAGTCACAGTTTTACAGCTGGGTTTAGTGAGGCTCTTGCTGCCGTGGGGTTGGTTTGAGTGTCTGCTGCGGGGTTGGGCTGGTTTGATCATTTTTGCTGCTTCTTCAGTGGTTTTGTTGGGGTTTTTTTCAGCTCCTTGTTGCTGACACAGTTGCTTCTCGGGGAGAGAATTGAGCAAATCGTGGTGAAAAGAGGTAAATGATGATATAAAGAGGACTTTAATTTGTTTCAGCTGAGTGGAATGAACAGTGATTTTGGGGGGAGCTGGAGAGAACCAGCTGGAAACCACGGGGGGCTTGGGAGGGATTGAACCTGGGCAGGAGCTCGGGCTGCACCAGGGGGGGTCTCACAATGTGAACCTTTGGGGGTCCTTTTAGGGGAATTTGTGGAATTTTACAGTCGACAATGGGAGGAAGAAATTCGTCATCATAAAGGAGCAAAAATGTCAGTGGGACTGGGTGAATCAGTAACCACACTGGCTCTCTTTTAGTTTCCAGTTGACACTTCAGTTTTGCAAATGCTAAAACCTTCACCAGCCCACTGGTTTCTGGCTCAGAATTGGGTTTGGGAGGGATTAAACCTGAGCAGGAGCTCGGGCTGCACCAGGGGGGGTCTCACGACGTGAACCTTCGGGGGTCTTTGTAAGGGAATTTGTTGAATTTCTTCAGTTCTCATTTGTGAGGCAGAACTGACAGTAGGACTGAAACTTTGGCTTGAAATGAGGGGGCTGAACTTGTGCACTGGGACTTCTGCCATATCAAGCAGCTCCAGGCACTTGATAGTTTCGTTTCTAAAATAACAAGCCTTTATCTCTAACGATCCCTCCCCCACTTTTCGGACTCAGCTCCAGCTCAGAGCTTGGACAAGGTCTGGCCGTTATCCTGTTCCACTTTGGAAACCCCCAGGATGAGGAAGCACCACCACCCCTTCTGGCCCATCCTGGTTTTGTTCCTTTTTCCTACCAATTTAACCCTCCCACTGCTCTGGAAACGCTGTTATCTGAGCACTCCTTGAGTTTTCCTCCTGCAAATCCCCTCTGAGGGAACCGCTCTGTGCTTTCTTCACATCTGTTCACCCACAATCAAACCTTTCAGAGCTCACCTTGGCAGTGAAATATTGCTCTTTTATCAGGACACGTTCCTGCTGAGCTTCTGTTGGTCCGTTTGGTGCTGGTGATAACTTACACAAGACCCCAGAGGAACAAGAAGCTGCTGCCCCTGTTGGTTTGGGGTGCAGGGAACCAGGTCGTGCTCCTGCAAGAGTGGGAGAGGAAACCAGAGCAGAGTTTCCTGTGAGCAAAACAAGCTCAACACAGAAAACCCGAGCAGAACAGGTGCTGTGAACAGTCACAGGCTATTTCCAGTCCTGGGTGTTTTTGCAAAAGGGCCCCCAAAGCACAAACCCTGCTCTGAGCCCTCGGTGGCTCTCCTGAACCCTGAAGGGGCTCCTGTCCCCTGCAAACCTGTGAGCTCTCAATGGCTTATATTAAACTTGTCTTTCTCTTTCATTTCTGCTTAATTTGTGGGGTTGTTTTTTCCTCTTTAATCTTAGTCCCTCCCCTCTCTTTCCCTCCCTTATCTTTTCCCCTCCCTCTGTCCTGTGTGCCTCCTCCTCTCCCTGATGTGGGTTCAGCCCTGCCCGATGGTGCCCCTTGGCACCAGGATAAAGCTGTGAGTGCCAACCCCACAGGGGCTGTTGTGGCTGGCTGGGCTGTGGCCCAGGAGGGTCTCAGCTCCCTGCAGGTCCCCTCAGCCTCTCCTCTCCTTCCAGCCCAGGCTTCCACCCCACAGAGCACAAGGACACGTCAGCCCCGGGCCCCTGAAGCTTCTCTGCAAGGATGGGGAAAGGAGCCCAAAGGCCAAATTCTTCAAGCCAAGAGGAACCACTGAACATCTGCAGTGACCCAGAGAAAGAGTCCAAATGTGGTAATGCTGGGAAAAACCCCAAACATTCCCAGGGAGGGCGGGGTGTGGGAGGAGCATCAGTGGGATGGGGATGGAGCCTTTGGGTGGGTGTGGAGCAGCCCAGGCCCAGCTGATTCCAGGCTGTGGAATTCACCTCTGGAGGCTGAAGATCCGTCTCCAGGCCCTCAAACACACATCAGTGGCTCTGAAGGACTCCTGAGCCCCCAGAGGGGTCCCTGGATGGGCCTGGGTGGGGCTGGGGATGGACTGAGGGTCCAGCACCGGGGGGCAAAGCAGAGGGGAGAGGAGCCAGGCCATCCTCACCCTGCTCTTTCCTGCCCCAGGGTCCTCCAGAACCGAGTCAGAGCGGAGAAGATCCCCCAAGGTGCGTGTTCTCCTCGCTCTGTGTGTGCTCCTGGGCATCCTCAGCTTCAGCTTGGCTGGAGCAGTGGCTGGTGAGTCCCACCCAGACACCCCCCAATTTCCTCTGCTGGAAAAAACCCCCAAGGAATCAACCCCATTTTGCTGCTTTTCGGGGCTGCCCACGTGTCTGACTCAGCTTTCTGTGTTTCAGTTCTCAGTGTCAGACCCCGGTTCTCCGAGCTGGAATTCTCCCACGTGTGCCCAGACACCTGGCCTGGTTTCCAAGGAAAATGTTATCATTTTTCTGAGGCTGAGGGCAACTGGACCACGGGCCGGGAAAGGTGTGAGGCCCTGGGAGCTTCACTGGCCACCATAAGCACGAGGGAGGAACTGGTGAGGACTGGGAGGAACTGGTGAGGACTGGGATGAACTGGGGAGGACTGGGATGAACTGGGGAGGACTGGGATGAACTGGGGAGGACTGGGAGGAACTGGTGAGGACTGGGCTTGAGCCTCTGCAGCAGCACCGGGGTGGGAAACACGGGGAAACCAAGAGGATAAACCAGCCCCAAACCCCCCAGGCTGGCCCCAAAGTGCTGCCAGTGCTGGAGCCGGGAGCCAAGCCCTTGGGAAAAGCCCCAGGTCTGGCTGGGGGTGGACACAGGAGGGAAGGAGGAGGTGGGGAAGGCAAGACTGGCCAAAGCCAATGTTTCTTTGCCTTCCAGGCCTTCCTTCTGCGCTATAAAGGGGAAGCAAACCACTGGATCGGGTTGGAAAAGAGGGATAACAGCTGGGAGTGGATCAATGGCACGGCCTTGAACGGCAGGTGGGTCCCTGTGTCCGTGCTGGAGCCCGGGGTGGGCCCCAGGGATTTCCTGGAGTCTGGGATGCCCCATCCTGGGATGGGCACCTTCTCCTGCCCCGTGTCCAGGCAGCTCCTGGCTTTCCATGGGGGGTTGGGATGGGCCGAGGTCGCTGCCCCCCAACCCTGATCAGAGAATTAGAGACCCCCCCCAGCCAAAGCCCTTCTCTGCCAGAGGGGAAATCCCAGCTCTTCTTATTTTTTGAGGGGGTTTTCTTCTTTTCCCTTTCCCTTTCTGACTCTGGTCCTGTTGGCATTTGCAGGTTTGAGGTGAGGGGTGGGGGGCCCTGTGGGTACCTGAACCTGGGCAGGATCAGCTCGTCCCTGTGCCACACGGAGAAGAACTGGATCTGCAGCCGCCCCGACGACTTCGTCCTGTGGGAGGGGAAATTAAGAGACCCCAAACCGAGACTCTCAGCCTGAAGACTCACAGCTTTCCTTCTTCCACTAGCCCAAGGATGTCCTTCCACATTCGAATATTTGCTTTGTGCCACATCTCAGCACTACCTCAGTAACCTCAGTGCATTTTGTCATTGTCAACTCAGTAGCTGGTCTCAAGAAGGTTTCTTTCTCCAGAAGTCTTCCTCATTCTCTATGGCTATATATTTACACCTTAACAGTACGGATGCATACCATCAAGCACTATAGTGCTTGAATGTGTGCATGTCAAGTACATATCTGTTGCTGAACACCATATGAATCTATGAACATGAATGTAGAATGTCCTGATTGTGGCCTCAGCAGAGTTACTGTATCAGTGCGGCCGCTGTGCTTCTCTCTCCTTCTCCTTTTTTTACATTTGTATTAAAGTTTGTACGGCCCCACCACTGTCTCTCAGCCCCACCGCCGTCCCTCGTGTCCTGGTCGGTGCGGGAGCTGCGGGGGCCGCTCGCCCCATGCGGGTGGGGAAGGGTCCGAGGGAACATCTGCGGGTGCCGGGGTGGCTGAAGGAGCCCGGAGGGAGCCAAGATGGCGGAACGCCCTCAGAACCGCCCTCACAGAATTGCCCTCACAAAACTACCCTCACAGAACTGCCCTCACAGAACCGCCCTCACAGAACCGCCCTCACAGAACCGCCCTCACAGAATCACCCTCACAGAGTCGCCCTCACAGAACTGCCCTCACAGAACTGCCCTCACAGAACTGCCCTCACAGAGTTGCCCTCACAGAACTGCCCTCACAGAACCGCCCTCACAGAACCGCCCTCACAGAACTGCCCTCACAGAACCGCCCTCACAGAATCACCCTCACAGAGTCGCCCTCACAGAACGGCCCTCACAGAACGGCCCTCACAGAACCGCCCTCACAGAGTCGCCCTCAAAGAACTGCCGTCATAGAATCGCCCTCACAGAGTCGCCATCACAGAACAGCCCTCATGGAACCGCCCTCACAGAGTCACCCTCATGGAACTGCCCTCACAGAGTCACCCTCACAGAACTGCCCTCACAGAACTGCCCTCACAGAACTGCCCTCATAGAATCGCCCTCACAGAGTCGCCCTCACAGAACTGCCCTCACAGAACTGCCCTCACTGAACTGCCCTCACAGAACTGCCCTCACTGAACTGCCCTCACTGAACTGCCCTCACTGAACTGACCTCAGAGTTGCCCTCACAGAACCGCCCTCACAGAATCGCCCTCACAGAATCGCCCTCACAGAACGGCCCTCACAGAACGGCCCTCACAGAATCGCCCTCACAGAATCGCCCTCACAGAACTGCCCTCACAGAGTTGCCCTCACAGAATCGCCCTCACAGAGTCGCCATCACAGAGTTGCCCTCACAGAACCGCCCTCACAGAGTTGCCCTCACAGAGTTGCCCTCACAGAACTGCCCTCACAGAGTTGCCCTCACAGAACGGCCCTCACAGAACCGCCCTCACAGAACCGCCCTCACAGAACTGCCCTCACAGAGTTGCCCTTACAGAACTGCCCTCACAGAGTCACCCTCACAGAATCACCCTCACAGAGTCGCCCTCACAGAGTCGCCCTCACAGAGCTGCCCTCACAGAATCACCCTCACAGAGTCGCCATCACAGAATCGCCCTCACAGAATCGCCCTCACAGAATCGCCCTCACAGAATCACCCTCACAGAGTCGCCCTCACAGAGCTGCCCTCACAGAGCTGCCCTCACAGTCGCCCTCACAGAGTCGCCCTCACAGAACTGCCCTCACAGAGTTGCCCTCACAGAATCACCCTCACAGAGTCGCCTTCACAGAACTGCCCTCACAGAACCGCCCTCACAGAGTCGCCCTCAAAGAACCGCCCTCATAGAATCGCCCTCACAGAGCTGCCCTCACAGAGCTGCCCTCACAGAACTGCCCTCACAGAACCGCCCTCACAGAATCGCCCTCACAGAGTCGCCCTCAAAGAACTGCCCTCACAGAATCGCCCTCACAGAGTCGCCATCACAGAGTTGCCCTCCCAGAACGGCCCTCACAGAACGGCCCTCACAAAACTGCCCTCACAGAACTGCCCTCACAGAACTGCCCTCACAGAACTGCCCTCACAGTGAAGACACTGAAGGGACGGGTGTTGAAATATGTGTGTTTATTTTAGGACAGTTTGGTTGCAAAGGAAAGCAGGGATGGAGCCGCTTGGCTTATTGTTATCTACAGTAGTATAAAAGCATAAAAATAACACTTAAGTGTAGGGACTGAGATTATGTGACTCTGGGAGAAACTTAAGGGGAACTTGCAAGATAAATGCAGATGTGATAATAAATCTGCGTGTGTGTGAAATTTCTTGGGAGTATTTTTCTCCTGGGCAGAGAATCCTTAACTAAAAAGTAGATATAGAGAAAAGTCACTAACAGGAATTTACTGCTGATGTAACGGGGTGGATAAACCATGAAAAAATTGTAATAAAATTTTTTTTTGTGCCACACGAGGTCCGTGCCCGAGTGTGTCAGGTGGAGGCATCATCCCAACTTCCCAGCTGTGGGCGAGGAGAGCTGGAAAGGGGCTTTTTGGCAAACCCACTTGTGGTCACTGTCACAGACATCAACCTCTAAGCTCTTGCCTTTCAGGGTCCCACACCCTTTGTCCGACAGGTCCCCAAACCTGCACAACAAACAGTTTATTGCCCCATAAACGACCCCAACGTGCCCTATGTCCCAAATGTGCCCCATAACCAACCCCAACGTGCCCCATGACCCCGACTCTTGGTCTGCAGAGTGTTACCAGAGGAATAAGAGACCCTTGCCCCCAGCGATGTGTGGACGTGGATCGGGGTCTCAAACGGACCAAAGCTGCTTTTTACCCCCCCCAGACCTCGGACACTCACCTTTGGGGGTCGTAGGGGGTGTCGTCCACCCACGTCCACTCCTTCTGCTGTGACCTCAACCCGACCCACACCGACCACAGGCTCCTGCCTGTGACACTCTCGACGTTCTCCTGGGACGTGGAAGGGACCAATTGCTCCAAAAAAAATCTCTCTCCACGGGGAGTTCCATGGGGTGCAAAGCCACAGAACAAACCTGAGCCCCCAAATCCGTGGGACACGAGCGGCCCCGTGCTCTGAACCCCAAACCCTCCTGCTCCTGGGAGCCTTTGCCCCCCCTAAAACCCCAGGACTTTGGGGTCCTTCCCGAGCCTTTTCCTCCCTGTTTACCATTTCTGTCTCGTTCTTGAGCACCACCAGCTCGGAGTCCTGATCTCTGCAGCTTTTCCTGCCCTGGGTCCAGGTCCCCGATTCCTTGGAGAGCCAGTAGCATCTCTCCCCACGGAGCTGCCAGTCCTGGGGGCACAACTTGCAGCCAGCAGGGGCTGGAGAGGAGGGAAGGCCATGAATGAGACACCTCAAAGGTGGGCAAGGTCTTCCCCGACCCCCCAAATGAAAGGCACCAAACCCTTGAGTCATTTCCCAGCGTTGTGGTTTTACTGCTCTGCCACCACAGAGGAGGAGGAGGAAGAGGGAGAGGAGGGGGAAGAAGAGGAGGAGGAAGAAGTTGGGTGGTGAGAAACATCCCCCCTTGGGCTGACCGTGCTCCTCCGGGGAGGTGGGACCGCCAAAAATCGCACGGAAAAGGGAATTCTTCCTTAAAACTGCTCCTTTTTGCCAGAGAACCCTCAGTGCAGGGTCTCCTGGCAGGAGGAGCCCCCCGAGGTCCCACCTGAGCCTCCCCCAGCAGAGCCAGGTGGGAAGGGGGCTCACCTGGGGGGCTCTGCCCCTGGGGCTGGCAGAGGTACCACACCAGGGATGGGGAGATGTATCGCTCCGTCTGGTTCCTGGCCTGGCTCTCAGCTCTGGGGTCACTTTCAGGACCTGGAGAGCCCTGAAAAACTGGGAGCAAAGTGAGAAGTTGAAGCCAAACCACAAACCCCACAGAGCCAGGGCGGGTTTTGCCCCACAGTTAACGAAGTTGGCCCGAAGCCCATGGGCTTTGCCCTCCTCCCTCATTTGGGGGATGCTCCAGGTGTGCCCAGAGGGGGTTTTGCTCTTGGCTCTCGTGCCTGCACCAACCCTCCAGGGCCTGAACCGCTGCAGCAAACCCAGATTTCCGCTCCCAGGCCTCTCCTCGCCGGGGTGTGGGGTGGAGATAAGAGCTGGTTACTCACCCCTCACGCTCAGGACCACCACCAGCACCAGCAGGACGAGGTGCCCCAGCGCCCCGGCTGCAAGGAGCACTCTGTGCCACCACGGGCACGGGGCAGGAGCTGGAAGAGGCCACAATTAAGCTCAAAAAAACACGAAGATTGGGGGTTTAGAGCACAAAAAAACCCTGTGCTGAGCTGTGAGTTGGAGCAGAAGTTTCTGGTTGCTTTGCTTCCTCCAAAGCCATAAATTCCCCCTGACAGGGCTCCAGCCAGGGCAGCACCCCCGGGGGGGATTGGGGGGCTCAGGGGGTGCAGCAGCCTCGGGAGCAGCCTCGAGGACCCAGTGCCAGAGGGCAGGACCTGGGAACTCCCCAAAATGGGCTCAGTTTCCAGCTGGGAGTTGGTGGCCGTGGGTCCCTCCAGCCCTCGGTGACTCCTCCGGGGTCTCTCCAGCCCTCGGCCCCTTCCCTGCCCTCCCAGGGGTGGTGGCTCCCCTGGGGCTTCCTGGGGTCCCCTTTTGGCCACCGGGTGAAGGGTCTGGGAAACAAAACTGTTCCAGCTCCGGAGATTTTCCAGCCTCTCCTGTCCCTGTCCCGCTCTGGACAAGCCCAGACCCCATTTTAAAGCCACCCCGTGAGCTTGGAAACGTGGGGATGGAGAAGCGAAGGGACCCCAAAGGTAACGGACCCAAAACTCCTCCCAGGGCCTGAAATAAGCCCCTTTTTCCCCCAAAATACACTCACCAGGACATTTCTCAGCCGGGGAAGGCCCGTTCCCAGGATTTCTTAGATCGGCATAAATGATTTCCCCAGCCATGGTGGCTCTGGAGGTCGTTGGTGCGACCTGAGAGCGACACCAGCCTCGGACACCTTCTCACCTCGTGACCAACGCGCGTCCGGTCCCAGGAAATGGCACCAACTGGGCCTTTTATGTTCCTTTGGGGGGTTTTTTAAACATACCTCTGTATTCTGCAGCCTCCCCTGTGCCTGGGGAAAGGGTTTAGGGTGTCCCCAGCCAGGAGGAGGAGGAGGGAGGGGGCTCACCTGGAGGTGCAGGGACACGGGCAGGGTTGGGCCGAATGGGGGGGAAACAGGTGGGAATTTATTAAATTAATCAAATTAATTTATTAAATCAACTCAAAAAGCCTCTGATTGAGGTTTTTAGGGGGTGAGGCTGAAACGTGACAGGTGATATTTGGTGTTGCTTCCCCAAGAAGCATCTTATGAGGAGGGGGTGGTGGCAGAAATGCTGCAGCCATGGGAGGGCCAGAACCAGGCAGGGCAGGAGGAGCTGACACCCCCCAGTCATTTAGGGGGGTTTTCCCCCACTCGTCTGACACCCCCCTTTGTCCCCCTCAGCCCCATCGGTCGGGACAGATCCAAGTCCTGGTTTCTGGGGTTGCCCACAGTCGCTTTTGGGGTCCCGCGGGGGCCGCGGGGCCGCGACAGGACCGAGGGAATGTCGGCTGGAATGTCCGCGGGAATTCCCGGCTCGCGCGCATCCCCTGCCGGCCGCGGCGCAGAAACGCACCCGATTTCCCTCCGGAAAGAGGGGGGGAAAAACCGGCCCCAAATCCCTTTTGCCCGAGCGGAGGAGGGGGGCAGAGCTCGGGCGGAAAAGTCCAAAAATCCGTTTTGGGAAGAACAAACCACCCAGCAGTGAGGTGGGACCCCCCCCCTCCCAGCAGCACCTGTGTGCTGTGTCCCCCTCCCCAAAGCCCTCCAGGGTGACTGGGCAGACTGGGAGCACTGGGAAGCAGCCCCGGGAGCTCCAAGGCTCCGAAATTTGGGATGGGATCCCGGGGGGAAGGGACAGGGGTGGATTTCACAAGGTTTTATTGCAAAAGTGAACAAGGTGAAAGAACAGAACAGCAGCAGTTACTGGTGGGGATCACCGACCTGTATCCAAGGTGGGATCTCCTGCTTCACTCCTGACAGGCAGCATAGAGGGTTAGGGTACAAGTGTGGACTGTCAGAGAAGCAGGATGAGTTCTGGGATGGTTCTAGAAGGAGAAAGAGACCCAGAGCCCCCAGTCCAGGCAGCCACACATCGGCTTCCACATCATCTCCCCTCCCTGCAGGCTCATCCCCTTCAGCCCAGGCACTGAGGTGACCCCGAGGGGTTGCACTGAGGTATCCGTGGCACCAGGCTCTGAGGTGGTGCTGACACAACAACTGCAAGGCAGGTGGAGAGCTGAGGTGTGCTGGGAGAGAAGATGCAAAGCTGTTGAGCCTTCAGGATGGACAAGGTCCCCTTCCCACCATCTATCCCAGGCGATCCTGGGGTCTGTTGCAGAGGTAAGGCCGCTGAGCCGAGCAGACCCCGCTCCTGAAGCGCCGGTGGCCCAGGTACACACACTCTGAGTCACCCAGGACAGGGACCCTGCAAGGAGGGGCAGAGACAGCGCTGGCACCACAGGGGTGGACAGTCTGTGCCCCCCTGACCCTCCATCTCCCCAGGACTCACGAGGAGTTGTAGCTGCTGCCGTCCACCCACTGCAGCCGCTCGCCCTGTCTCCGCAGCCCGAGCCAGTAATCCAGGTTGTCATTGAGGCGGAAGAGGAAGCTCTGGGAGGGAGAGAGGAGCAGGCAGTGAGAGCTGCCCTGGCCCAGGAACCCCCCCAGCCTCCCCTCTGCCACCCACACACCCCCCAGAGCCCCTCACTCACCATTTCCTTGTCACTGAGCACGACCAGGGAGGCCCCGAGCTCGGAGCACCGATCCCGAGCCTGCTCCCAGGTCCCCTCCTCCCTCGAGAGGTAGTAACAGACCCTGTTGTACCCGACCCAGGCCTCGGGACAGGCCAGAAACTCTGGAGCCCTGGGTGTGACTGGAATCTCTCCAAGGCTTCTCACTGAAGGAGGAAAGGGAGAAGGTCTGAGGATTCCCCTCCACGGGGAGCCCAGCCCTGTGCCCAGAGCTGCCTCTGAGCTGAGGCAGCTGCTCCTCCCTCACCTGCCAGCACAGCCACGGCCACCACCAAAGCCAGGAGCAGGAGCAGAACCACTGCCAGGGTGAGATGCCCCAGGAGCCTTGTGCCTGGGGCAGGAAAGAGCCGTGAGGACGGGGCTCACATCCCTCACAGGGCTCCACCAGACCCCTGGAGCAGCCTCACACCTGCCAGCCCTGCCCTGGTGGGGTGACACTGTCCTCTCCCCACAGGACACAGGGGTGGCCCTGCAATCACCCAGAAAGGGGTTTTCTTGTTTGCTGATCAATCCTGGGGACCCGGGGGCTCCTTCACAATCCCGTCCCTGGAGCAGAAGCCACCCTCCACATCCGAACTCACGAGTGCTGCCTCTCTGCTTGTCACAACCTGCATCTTGAGTCATCAGTGGTGCTGGCAAAGCCTCTTTCAGCCCAGGCTTGGGGGTGGTTTTACCACCACTGTTGAGGCAGAGTGGAGAGACCATGATGAGAGGACACGGCTGGGCCCTGTGGGACACTCGGGCTCAGGAAGGCGATGCCAGCAAAGTCCTGCCCTGTCCGTTCACAGTGACCTGTGGAGAACAAACGGGAGCTCAGGGTCCAGCTCCTGAAGCCTCAGCCCCGTCCCCGGTCCCCTCATGGGCCCTTCCCAGCCCGGGAACAGCCCCTGCCCTGGCACTTTGGAGCATTTCCATGAAAAGATTCTGTTTATTGGGATATACTGGTTATGAGAGGGAGGTGGTTACACCACTGTGCAAGTCCGGGCTGTCCTAGCGGCCTCTCACAGAATCATCAACCAGGTTGGAAAAGACCTCCGAGATCACCGAGTCCAACCCTGGATCCAACCCCGCCGTGCTTCCCACACCATGGCACTGATGCCACATCCAGTCTCACCTTCAACACCGCCAGGGACGGGGACTCCAGCCCCTCCCTGGGCAGCCCATTGCAATGGCTGATTACTCACTCTGCAAAGAATTCCCGCCTAATATCCAATCTAAACCTCTCCTGGCACAGCTTGAGACCGCGCCCTCCTGTCCTACTGCTGGTTCCGGGAAGAAGAGCCCACCCGGCTGCCCCCTCCTGTCAGGGAGTTGTAAAGAATGAGGAGGTCTCCCCTGAGCCTCCTCCTCTCCAGGCTGAGCCCCCCCAGCTCCCTCAGCCTCTCCTCAGAGGACCTGTGCTCTCACTGCGTTACGGAACCATTTGGGCTGAACGGGACCCCAAATCCACCTTTAAAACGCGGGGAAGGACCAAACCGCCAGAACCCCCGAGCGCCTCCAGCCCCAGGAGAAGGGAGTGCGGGTCTCACCTGCGCCGGGGCCGCGTCCGAGCTCCTCACCCGCCGCCTCACCGGGGTCCGGACACTGCCGTCGCTCCCGGTGCTGTCAGGACGCCGAGGACTGCGCGACCGACTCCCTGGACGACTCCTTCGTGGGCGTGCCCCACCCTCACGGCCGTGACCAATCAGCGCGCGGGAGCCAAGAGTGACGCGTCAAACAGCCAATAGGAGGCTTTGGCCCCGTCCGCAGTGGGTGCCGCTGATTGGTGGAACCGTGAGGGTGTTCCGCCATCTTGGCTCCCTCAGGGCGAACGTGCCACCCCCGGCACCCGCGAACTTTCCCTCGGGCCTTTCCCCTCCCGCACAGGGCGAGCGGCCCCCGCAGCTCCTCCCGCACCGACCAGGACACGAGGGACAGCGGTGGGGTCGTACAAACTTTAATATAAATGTAAAAAAAAGGAGAAGGAGAGAGAAGCACAGTGGCAGCACTGATACAGTAACTCTGCTGTGGCCGCAATCGGGACATTCTGCATTTATATTGATAGATTCATATAGCTTTCAGCAGCGGCTAAATACCTCATATGCGCACATTAAAGCACCGTAGCGTTGCGCATCCACACGGTTACGGTGTATATATACTGTCATAGAAAATTAGGAAAACCTGTGGAGAAAGAAACCCCTAGTCCATGAAGGCACACATCATGTCCCTGCAGGTTCACCTTGAGATCAGCTACTGAGGTGACAATGACAAAAGGCACTGAGGTTCCTGAGGTTGTGCTGAGATGTGGCACAAAGTAAATGTTCACCTGCAGAAGGACATCCCTGGGCTAAGGGAAGAAGGAAAGCTGTGTCTTCAGGACGGAGAAGGTCCTTTCTCCCTCACTTCTATTACAGGTGAGGGAGTTTGGGGTTTGCTGCAGAGATACGGCAGCTGCTTTGAACAGTCCTCACTCCTGAGTTTATTGTCTGCCAGGTACACACACTCTGAATTGCCAAGGACCTCCAGCCTGCAATGAGGAGCAGAGGCAGCGCTGTTACAGGGCAGGTCTGTGAACAGGACAGGTCATCTCTGCCCATTCCCCCCAGCAGATGAGGAGACAAGCACTGCCCAGGAGGGACAGTCCCAGCAGTCTCGTTCCCCCATCCCCTGCCCGTCCCCCCGGGACTCACGAGGAGTTGTAGCTGCTGCCGTCCACCCACTGAAACCTCTCGCCCCGTCTCCGCAGCCCGAGCCAGTAATCCAGGTTGCCATTGAGGCGGAAGAGGAAGCTCTGGGAGGGAGAGAGGAGCAGGCAGTGAGAGCTGCCCTGGCCCAGGAACCCCCCCAGCCTCCCCTCTGCCACCCACACACCCCCCAGAGCCCCTCACTCACCATTTCCTTGTCACTGAGCACGGCCAGGGAGGCCCCGAGCTCGGAGCACCGATCCCGAGCCTGCTCCCAGGTCCTCCAATCCCATGAGAAGTAGTAACAGCCCCTGTTGTACCCGACCCAGTCCTTGGGACAGGCCCAAAACTCTGGAGCCCCAAGTGTAACTAAAATCTCTTGAAGTCTTTCTGAAGGAGGAAAGGGAGAATGTCTGAGGATTCCCCTCCAGAGGGAGCCCAGCCCTGTGCCCAGAGCTGCCTCTGAGCTGAGGTAGCTGCTCCTCCCTCACCTGCCAGCACAGCCACAGCCACTGCCAAAGCCACGTTCAGGAGCACAGACAGCACCAGGAACGCATTCAGCCACGGGTGGGATCTGAACCAATTGCCTGGAGGAGGAAAGAGCCACTGGCCGTGAGGACGGGGCTGTGCTGGGCAGGCCCAGCCCTCACATCCCCCCAGCCAACACCTGAGCAGCCAGAAGTGTCGGCACCAACCACTGATGGGGCCGAGAGGCCTCTTCCAGACCCCTGGAGCAGCCTCACACTTGCCAGCCCCGTCCTCATTGGGCAACACTGTCCCCTCCCGACAGGACACAGGTGGCCCTGCACTCACCCAGATGTTTTCTGAGGGCCTTCCTTGTTTCTGATCCACCTTGGAGACTCAGGGACTCCTCTGTATTCTCACCATTCCAGTTGCGTTCACCCTCCATATCTTGAATCAGTGAAAAGTCAGAAGAGGCACCTCCCTGACCGGGACAAGCCGCGTCTTGAACCTGAGCCATCGCTAGGGGTGAAAGAAAAACCCTCTTTGAGTGCAGATTTAACAGGAGCACTGTGTCAGACCGTAGAGAATACGCAGAGAACAGTCCAGTGAGGGACTGGGAACTCACTTTTCCCAGGTACTGTGGGATGAGGGACCTGGGCAGCGTTTCTGACAGGGGCTCAGCAGCCAAACTGCAGCCAGGGGAGGGACAGAGCAAGGCACGGGAGGGAGGGACTGACACACATCCTTCATTTAGCATTTGGGGTTCTTTTGTTGGCTTTTTTTTGCCACTTAACTGACACCCCCCTTGCCCCCCTCAGCCCCATCGGTCAAGACAAAACCGGAGCTCGCTACAGCTCTGCAGACAAGCTCCCTGTCGCGGCCCTGTCGTGACATGGGGGTGCCATTGGGGGTGCCATTGCCTGGACGCTGCTGGCCCCGGGCAGCTGCAGAACGGGCTCAGCCCCCCTCAGGGGAAGAACCAGCACCCGACGGGGGCGCAGGGCCGGACACAGAGACGGTCCCGCCGGGTCCCATCGCCTCCCCCGCCGGTGGCTGCCCCCGGTCCCCCTTCCCCGACCCCGCGGCCGATGCGGCGCGATGAGCGAGCGGCCAGAGCCCGCCAGAGCCCCCTCCTCAGCACCGCCAACACCCCCCCGGCCCAAGGCAGGGCGAACCCCCCAGACCCCCCTTTTCGCCCCCTCCCCGAGCCCCGGCGCTCCCAACTCCACCTGAAACACGCGCTCGCAGCTGCAGCGACTTCTTCGCCGAGGAAGGCGGGGACGAGGCAGAGGGGAGGATGCACTGCACTGCCCGCCCTCACAGCCGGGCACCTCCCCCGGGAAACGGTGCAGGAAAAGGGCAAGAGAAACACCTCCCCTGTCTCCTTTGCGGCAGGACTGGGACACTTTTTGCTCCTCTCAGCCAATAAACCCTTTGTCGTGCAGGTTTGGGGACCTGTCGGACGAAGGGCGTGAGACCCTGAAAGGCAAGAGCTTGGATGTTGATGGCTGTGCCAGTGACCACGAGTGGGTTTGCCAAAAAGCCCCTTCCAGCTCTCCTTGCCCACGGTTGGGAAGCTGGGATGATGCCTCCACCTGACACACTCGGGCACGGCCCCCGTGTGGTATGACAAAATAATTCATTACAGTTCTTTCCTGGTTTATCCACCCCGTTACATCAGCAGTAAATTACAGTCAGCAGCTTTGCTCTATATCCACTTTTTAGTTACGCATTCTCTGCCCAGGAGAAAAACACTCCCACGCAATTTCACGCCCACACAGATTTATCACCACATCTGCATTTATCTTGCAAGTTCCCCTTGAGTTTCTCCCAGAGTCACATAATCTCAGTCCCTACACTTAAGCGTTATTTTTATGCTTTTATATTACTATAGATGACAATAAGCCAAGTGGCTCCATCCCTGCTTACCTTCGAGAACAGATGCGTTGGTCACATAACCTGACCAGTGGATGTTTAGGGTTGCACAGAGGCAGCGCTGATGGAAGCCTTCCAGGAGACGCAGGTGGTTGAGGTAGATGACCCACGATTCTGACTCATATAAGGGAGTAGACAGGAGAATGGCTCTGCAAACACCGATCTTGGTACTTTTCTTCAGGTGTTTATCAGACCAAACTCTTTTGTGGAGAAACGCGGGGACACGGGGGGGACCCAGGGAACATGGGGGGGGGGCACGGGGGGACACAGGAGATGCGGGGGGACCCTGGGTCACCGCCGTGTCCCTGTGTTCCTCCGCGTCCCCCCTCCTCTCCCGTGTCTCCCCGTGACCCCCCGCGTCTCCCGTGTCCACCCGTGTCCCCCCCCTTGCCCCCCGACCTCTCCCGTGTCCCCCCCTCATCCCCCACGGGGAGTTTCCCATCATGCCCCGCGCGGGACTTCACCTCCCAGCGTCCCCCGCGGCCCCCCCTCCGCGCGCAGTGGGCGGGGCCTCCGCCATCTTGGCGCGGTCCCTCAGCGGCGTGAGGGAGGGAGGGGGGGGGAACGTCCGGCGGCTCTTAAAGGGGGCACGGCCCGGGGTGGGGCCCCCTCGGCGCGGGATGGAGCGCGGAGCGGCGGAGGAGGTTCGCGGGGACGGGGAGGGGGCGGCGGGGGCGGCGGGAGCGGGACGGAGCCCCCACAGTCCGGCTCTTCCGTTCCCGCCCGCCGCCGTTGTGCCGCTTTCCCCCCCCTTCCCGCTTTAAGGCCCGGCGGGGGGAACGGGCGGGGGGGGGAAACTAGTGGGGGGGGGGGAACGACGGGGGCGGGGCTTGTGGGATGGGCGGGGCGTGTGGGGGCGGGCGGGGCCAAGAGGGAGGTGGCATCGGGGGTTCGAGGGGCGGGGCCAAGGCGAGGGGGCGGGGACTGGGGCGGGGCTTGGGGCAGTGGGGGGGTCCCCCCCTCAGCCCCCCCTTTCTTGTGACCCCCCCCCCTCGACCCCTCCCGTGTCCCTGTGGCCCCACCTGAACCCCCCCACACCCCCCCCATGGAGCCAGGACACCCCAAATTCCTCACCTGATCCCCCCCCAATGGAGCCAGGACCCCCCCAATTCCTCACCTGAACTCCCCCATCCAGTGCCGGACCACCCCCATGTCCCCCCACAGACCCCCACTGTGTCCCCCCCAGCCCCTCCTTGCACCCCCAGCCCACCCCAGTGACCCTCCCCTGTCCCCCCAACCCCTCCTTGTGCCCTCAGCACCCCCGATCCCTGGCTATGCCCCCAGCCCACCCCCCTGACCCTCTCCTGTCCTCCCAACCCCTCCCTGTCCCCCCAGCCCACCCCAGTGACCCTCTCCTGTCCCCCCAGCCCCTCCCTGTGCCCCCAACCCCTCCTTGTCCCCCCAACCCCTCCCTGTCCCCCCAGCCCACCCCAGTGACCCTCCCCTGTCCCCCCAGTCCCTCCCAGTCCCACCAGCCCCTCCCCGTGCCCCCAGCCCACCTCCCTGACCCTCCCCTGTCCCCCCAACCCCTCCCTGTCCCCCCAACCCCTCCTTGTGCCCCCAGCCCCCCCCCGATCCCTGGCTGTGCCCCCACCCCACCCCAGTGACCCTCCCCTGTCCCCCCAGTCCCTCCCTGTCCCCCCAACCCCTCCCAGTCCCCCCAGCCCACCCCCCTGACCCCTCCCCTGTCCCCCCAGTCCCTCCCTGTGCCCCCAGTCCCCCCAGCCCACCCCCTGACCCTCCCTGTCCCCCCCAGCCCCTCCCCGTGCCCCCAGTCCCCCCAGCCCACCCCCTGACCCTCCCCTGTACCCCCCAGTCCCTCCCTGTACCCCCCAGTCCCTCCCTGTCCCCCCAGCCCCTCCCTGTCCCCCCAGTCCCCCCAGCCCACCCCCTGACCCTCTCCTGTCACCCCAACCCCTCCCAGTCCCCCCAGCCCACCCCCCTGACCCCTCCCCTGTTCCCCCAGCCCCTCCCCGTGCCCCCAGTCCCCCCAGCCCACCCCCTGACCCTCTCCTGTCACCCCAACCCCTCCCAGTCCCCCCAGCCCACCCCCTGACCCTCCCCTGTCCCCCCAGACCCTCCCTGTGCCCCCAGTCCCCCCAGCCCACCCCCTGACCCCCCAGTCCCTCCCTGTACCCCCCAGTCTCTCCCTGTCCCCCCAGCCCCTCCCCGTGCCCCCAGTCCCCCCATCCCACCCCCCTGACCCCCTCCCCTGTCCCCCCCAGCCCCTGCCCGTGTCCCCGTGTCGGGGGGGCCGCCCCCGTGCCCCCGAGGTTGTCCGGCGGCAGCGGCGGCGGGAGTTGGACGCGCGGCGGAGCCGCTGCCGGATCCGCATCGGGGGGCACCTGGAGCGCTGGTGCCGCCTCAAGGAGCAGCTCGGCTTCGCCCTGCACTCCCAGCTCGCCCAGTTCCTGCTCGACAGGTCGCTGGGGGGGGCCCCGAGCCCCCCAAAACCTCCCCTCCCCACCCCGGGTTGAGGTCGGGCTGGTTCTGCCCCTGCTGACCCCATCCTGTCCCTGCAGGTACAGCAACCCCGGCGGCACCCGGAGCTCAGGTGGGTGCCTCCCCCTCCCCAAAATTGGGGTGCAGCACGCCCGGGGTGGGTGACTCCCCCTCCCCAAATCAGCACCCGGGGTGGGTGACTCCCCCTCCCCAAATTGGCACCCGGGGTGGGGACCTCCCCCTCCCCAAATCGGGGTGTTGCCCACCCGGGGTGAGTGACTCCCCCTCCCCAAATCAGCACCTGGGGTGGGTGCCTCCCCCTCCCCAAACCTGGGGTGCTGCCCACCCAACCCCTATTTTGGAACCAGTCCCTCAAGGATTTCCATATTTTGCTATTTAACCCCCCCCAAACTCCCCTTTGGGGCTGTTTCCTCAAGGATTTCCATATTTTCCCTGTTTAACCCCCCCTAAACCCCCATTTTGGAACCATTCCCTCACAAATCTCCACATTTTCCCCATTTAACCCCCCCCTCCCAACCCCCCATTTCGGGAACCGTTTCCTCAAAGATTTCCGCACTTTCCCCCTTCGACCCCCCCCCCCCCCCAGACCCCCCTCTCTGCCCCGTTCCCTCAAGTATTCCCGTGTTTCTGGTGTGTCCCAGGGGATCCAGGGGACCCAGGCCACCTGCACCCAGCCTCCCTGCAGCGCCTGGTGGTGCTGTCCCACGGGCACGGGCAGGAGTGCGGCTTCGTGCCCGACGTGCGGCCGCCGGCGCCGGGCAGCGCCGACCCCCTGGTCTGGGAGTGCGTGGCCGGGCACCGCTTCTCCTGGGGGGGCCCCGGGACACCCCCAGGAGCAACCCCGGAGCCGGGAGACCCCTTGGATAAGGAGGAGGAGGAGGAGGAGGAGGAAGGGGGGCGCGGCGGGGCTGGGGGCACAGGTGAGCACCCCCAATGCCCGGGGTCACCTCTGTGCCCTCAGCACCCCCTGGGTCCCCACCAGCACCCACCAGCACCCACCAGCACCCACCAGCACCCCATCCTGCTCTGGGGGGTTCATCCCACTGGGGTCAGGGGTTGGGACAACCCTGAGGCCCTTCCCCACCCTCCATCCTCACCCTCCTCCTCCTCTTCCTCTCATGGCCACCCCATCACCCTCCTGTCCCCTTCCACCCCCCCATCACCCTCCTGTCCCCCCCATCACCCTCCTGTCCCCTTCCAATCCCCTCCTGTCCCCCCCATCACCCTCCTGTCCCCTTCCAACCCTTTCATCACCCTCCTGTCCCTCCCATCACCCCCCTGTCCCCTTCCAATCCCCTCCTGTCCCCCCCATCACCCTCCTGTCCCCTTGAATCACCCCCTTGTCCCCTCCATCACCTTCCTGTCCCCTTCCAATCCCTTCCTGTCCCCCCCATCACCCTCCTGTCCCCTTCCAGCCCCCCCATGACCCCCCTGTCCCCTTTGCAGCCCCCCAGGTGCCCCCAGAGCCGTCCCCCGTGGCAGCAGCGGGCGGGAGGTGAGTGGTGACCCCCCCAAATTGTCCCCTTTGGCCCCTTTGTCCCCCTCCCAGACTGATCCCCCCCCGTGTCCGTGTCCTGCAGCTCCAGCCCCGAGAAGGAGCCTGGGAATGAGCCCCGGGAGCAGGAGGAGGAGGAGGAGGAGGAGGAAGATGACCTGACCTACAGCGATGACCTGAGGGACCAGAGCTACCACCCGGGCAGGTGAGGGCCCAGTACAGACCAGTGAGGCACTGGGAGCCTCTTGGGCTCTGCCTCTGCCATCCCAGTACAGACCAGTGAGGCACTGGGAGCTCCCAGGCTCCTCTTTGTGTCCCAGTACAGACCAGTGAGGCACTGGGAGCCTTCCAGGCTCTGCCTCTGCCATCCCAGTACAGACCAGTGAGGCACTGGGAGCTCCCAGGCTCTGCCTCTGCCATCCCAGTACAGACCAGTGAGGCACTGGGAGCTCCCAGGCTCTGCCTCTGCCATCCCAGTACAGGCCAGTGAGGCACTGGGAGCTCTCAGGCTCTGCCTCTGCCATCCCAGTACAGACCAGTGAGGCACTGGGAGCTCCCAGGCTCCTCTTTGTGTCCCAGTACAGACCAGTGAGGCACTGGGAGCTCTCAGGCTCTGCCTCTGCCATCCCAGTACAGACCAGTGAGGCACTGGGAGCTCTCAGGCTCCTCCTCCTCTGTGTCCCAGTACAGACCAGTGAGGCACTGGGAGCCCACCCCATTTATCCCCCCCAGCCCCCCAAACCCCCTCACCCTCCCCATTTATCCCCCAAACCCCCCCAAACCCCCTCACCCTCCCCATTTATCCCCCCAAACCCCCTCACCCACCCCATTTATCCCCCCAAACCCCCTCAACACCCCATTTATCCCCCCCAAATCCCCTCACCCTCCCCATTTATCCCCCAAACCCCCTCACCCTCCCCATTTCCCCCCCCAAACCCCCTCAACACCCCATTTCCCCCCCCAGTGACTCGGAGCCCCCGTCCCGGCCGAGCCGCCCCCGGGCCCGGAGGAAGGAGAAGGAGAAACCCCCCGAGGAAGAGGAGGAGGAGCAGGAACAGCCCCTGGAGCCCCCCCTGGAGCCCCCCCGGGACCCCCCCGAGGAGAGGAGCGGCCGGGGGTGAGTTTTGGGGTCACGGGGGAGTGATTTGGGGTCATGGAGGAGCATTTTGGGGTCATGGGGGGAGCATTTTGGGGTCACAGGGGGGAGCATTTTGGGGTCACAGGGGGGAGCATTTTGGGGTCACAGAGGGGAGCATTTTGGGGTCACGGGGGGAGCATTTTGGGGTGGTCTGGGGGGGGTTTCTGTCTCTGTCTCTGCACTGAGGGACCTGCTGGGACCACCCAAAGGTGGGCAAGTGTTGAGGGCAGGGCACGAGCCTCGTGTCCCCAAAGGGGGGGGGGGCACCCTCCCTCTGACCTCCTGGCCACGGGGGACAAGCTGTGTGTCCCCAGGGGGGTGGCCACTGTCCCCATGGCACCACTGGCCACAGGGCATGAACCTTGTGTCCCCAAGGGGGTGGCCACCCTCCCTGTGACCTGGTGGCCACGGGGGACAAGCCTCGTGTCCCCAAGGGGGTGGCCACTGGCCCCATGGCACCACTGGCCACGGGGGACAAGCTTTGCCACACAATAAAGGATTTATTCCCCCCTTTTTGACTCCTGAGCCGTGTGTTTGTCCCAGCTCCTCCTGCTCCCGAGGGATGGGAAAAAGGGATGGGAAAAAGGGGAGGGAAAAGAGAGAGAACTGGTGGGTTTAAAGTGGGATTTCCTTGGGAATTTCCTGCTGGGACAATGAGGGGACTCCGGGCTCGGCTCATCCAGGTTTTTCCCATTGCAGCTGCCGGAGGAGGACGCAGGGAAAGGACGAGGAGGAGGCTCAGATCGGCCCCAAAAGGATCAGGTACCCCAAAAAAATGGGATGGGAAGGGGCTGGAGGAGCTCCAGGGGCTCTTCCCGGCCCCAAAAGGATCAAGTACCCAAAAAAAATGGGATGGGAAGGGGCTGGAGGAGCTCCAGGGGCTCTTCCCAACCCCTGGGGAGGACGAGGAGCAGCTCCAGGGAAGGTTTTAAGGGGGGGAAAAAAGAGGGAGCAGCTCCAAGGGGGAAGGAAAAGAGGGAAAAGGGGTGAGGAGGGTGGAACAGGGAGCCAGAGGGGCATCCCAAAGGTTTTCCAGCCCTGCCCTGGGAAGGTTTTTGGTTTTCCCAGGAAGGCGGCGAAGCGCGAGATTCTCCTCTGTGACTTCGAGGGTTGTGGGAAAATCTTCTCCAACCGCCAGTACCTGAATGTGAGACCCCCAAACCTGCCTGAAACCCACCCAAAACCGCTCAAATTCCACCCAAAACCACTCAAAACCCACCCAAAACTGCTCAAATTCCACCCAAAACCACTCAAAACCCACCCAAAACCGCTCAAATTCCACCCAAACCCACCAAAACCCCACCCAAAACCCACCTAAACCCTACCCCAAACCACCAAAAACCACCCAAACCCACTCAAATTCCACCCAAACCCACCAAAAATCACCAAACCCCCACCCAAAACCCACCTAAACCCTGCCCCAAACCACCCAAAACCACTCAAATTCCACCCAAAACCACCAAAAATCACCTAAAATACACCCAAAACTGCCCAAGCCCCGCCCCAAACCACCCAAAACCCGCCCCAAACCCCACCCAAGACCCCCCAAAACCCACTGAAAACCACCCAAACCCCACCCAAGACCCCCCAAAACCCACTGAAGACCACTCAAAACCACCCAAATCCCACCCAAAACAACCCAAAACCCACTGAAAAACCACCCAAAACCCCCCAAAACCTGCTGAAAACCACCTAAAACCCACTGAAGACCACTCAAAACCACCTAAATCCCACCCAAAACAACCCCAAACCCACCAAAAACCACCCAAAAACTGCCAAAACCACCCAAAATCCACACCCAAAACCCACCCAAACCTGCCCAAACCCACTCAAAACCCACCCAAAACCCACCCAAACCCGCCCCAAAATACCAAAAACCTGCCCCAAACCACCCAAAAACTGCCAAAAAACCACCCCAAACCCACCCCAAACCACCCAAAACCTGCCCCAAAACTGCCAAAAACCTGCCCCAAACCACCCAAAACACAGAGAAAAAACACCCAAACCCACCCAAACCCCACCCAACCCCAGCCTGGTCCCCCCTGGGGCCGGGATTTGGGATCTGAGGGATTTTTCCTGCAGCACCACCAGAAGTACCAACACGTGCACCAGAAAACCTTCACCTGCCCCGAGCCCTCCTGTGGCAAATCCTTCAACTTCAAGAAGCACCTCAAGGAGCACGAGAAGCTGCACAGCGGTGAGGGGGACATTCCAGAGGGATCCCAGGGCATTCCAGAGGGATCCCAGGGCATTCCAGAGGGATCCCAGCTCCCTCCATAGGGATTGCACCTCCTTCCCCGTGGATTCCACCTCCCTCCACAGGGATTCCGCTCTTCCCACGTGGGATTCCATGTGTGTGGATCCCACCTCCCCGTGGATTCCACCTGGGAATCCCACAGGGATCACTCCTTTTCCCGTCCCCTCATCCCCCTCATTCCCATCCCTGCTCTGGCTGGGGAGTCTCCCTGTTCCCACTGGAATTCCCGGGCTGGATGAGAAGTCTCCCTGTTCCCAGAGGGATTCCTGCTCCAGCTGGGCAGTCTCCTTGTTCCCAGAGGGATTCCCAGGCTGGATGGGGACACTCCCTGTTCCCAGAGGGATTCCCAGGCTGGATGAGGAGCCTCCCTGTTCCCAGAGGGATCCCTGGTCCGAATGGGGAGTCTCCCTGTTCCCAGAGGGACTCCTGGGCTGGATGAGGAGCCTCCCTGTTCCCAGAGGGATTCCTGGGCCGGGAATGTTGGGATGAGGGGCCGATCCCGGTGCCTTTTCCCCCCCAGACCAGCGGGATTTCATCTGCGAGTTCTGCGCCCGCTCCTTCCGCACCAGCAGCAACCTCCTGATCCACCGGCGCATCCACACCGGGGAGAAACCCCTCCAGTGAGTCCCAGTCCCATCCCTGCCCTTCCCAGTGAGTCCCAGTCCCATCCCTGCCCTTCCCAGGGAGTCCCAGTCCCATCCCTGCCCTTCCCAGGGAGTCCCAGTCCCATCCCTGCCCTTCCCAGGGAGTCCCAGTCCCATCCCTGCCCTTCCCAGGGAGTCCCAGTCCCATCCCTGCCCCTCCCAGTGAGTTCCAGTCCCATCCCTGCCCCTCCCAGTCCCATCCCTGCCCTTCCCAGTGAGTTCCAGTCCCATCCCTGCCCCTCCCAGTCCCATCCCTGCCCCTCCCAGTGAGTTCCAGTCCCATCCCTGCCCCTCCCAGTCCCATCCCTGCCCTTCCCAGGGAGTCCCAGTCCCATCCCTGCCCCTCCCAGTCCCATCCCTGCCCTTCCCAGGGAGTCCCAGTCCCATCCCTGCCCCTCCCAGTCCCATCCCTGCCCTTCCCAGGGAGTCCCAGTCCCATCCCTGCCCCTCCCAGTCCCATCCCTACCCCTCCCAGTGAGTCCCAGTCCCATCCCTGCCCTTCCCAGTGAGTCCCAGTCCCATCCCTGTCCTTCCCAGGGAGTCCCAGTCCCTCCTGCTCCCTGTGTTCTCTGAGCCCCATCCCAGCCAATCTCCATTCCCTGAGCCCCATCCCTGTCAATCCCTGTTCCCTGAGCCCCATCCCAGCCCATCTCCATTTCCTGAGCTCCATCCCTGTTCCCTGAGCCCCATCCCAGCCCCATCCCTATTTCCTGAGCCACCCCAGCCCATCTCCATTTCCTGAGCCCCATCCCTGTTCCCTGAGCCCCCTCCCTGTTCCCTGAGCCCCATCCCTGTTCCCTGAGCCCCCTCCCTGTTCCCTGAGCCCCCTCCCTGTTCCCGGATCGCTCCCAGGTGTGAGATCTGCGGCTTCACGTGCCGCCAGAAGGCCTCCCTGAACTGGCACATGCGGAAACACGACGCCGACTCCTCGTACCAGTTCCCCTGCGACCTCTGCGGGAAGAGGTTCGAGAAGAGGGACAACGTCACCGCCCACAAGAGCAAGAGCCACCCCGGGGGGACCCCGAAAGGGGGGATCCCAAAAGGGGGGACCCCGAAAGGGGGGATCCCGACGGGATTCGGGGCCGTGGGGCAGGACCCGGCCACGCCCCGGGAGGGGTCGTAGGGGGGGCTCATCCCCCGGTTTGGGGGGGATGGAGGGGCCAGAGGGGGACCCCGGGGGCCAAAAACGCAGAATTCCCGGGTTTTCTGCCAAATCCTGGGGGCAAATCCCAGCTTTTCAGCCAAATCCCGGGTGAAGTCCCCAATTTTTCAGCCAAATCCCGGGTGAAATCCTGATTTTTCCATCAAGTCCTGAGTGAAATCCCGATTATTCCACCGAATCCCCGGTGAAATCCCAATTTTTTAGCCAAATCCTGGGTGAAATCCCCAATTTTCCTGCCAAATCCCAGGTGAAATCCCTGATTATTCCACCAAATCCCCAGTGAAATCCCAATTTTTTAGACAAATCCCAGTGAAATCCCCAATTTTTCCACCAAGTCCTGGGTGAAATCCCAACTTTTTATCCAAATCCCAGGTGAAATCCCCAATTTTTTAGCCAAATCCCAGGTGAAATCCCCAATTTTCCCGCCGAATCCCGGGTGAAATCCCAATTTTTTAGCCAAATCCCAGGTGAAATCCCTGATTTTCCCACCAAATCCTGGGTAAATCCTGACTTTTTAGCCAATCCCAGATGAAATCCCCAATTTTTCCATCAAATTCCAGGTGAAATCCCAATTTTTTAGCCAAATCCCTGGGTGAAATCCCCAATTTTTTACCCACTCCCAGGTGAAATCCCGATTTTCCCACCAAGCCCTGGGGCAAATATCCCACTTTTCCTGCCAAATCCCGGGTTCCCCGGAGCCCGAGGGTGCCAAAATCCCCTCAATAAAAGACTTATTTTGGGTAAAAATTGGGATTTTGGGCCGAGTTCCTGCGGGAAAGAGGCGGAAAAACGGAAGATTGGGGTGGAAAAAGGGGCTGGAGGGGGGATGGAAGCACCAGGAATTGGGGACCCGAACTGGGATGGGCGGGAATTCCCAGTCAGGCCCCTGGAAATTGGGATGGGCGGGAATTCCCAGGGCTTTAAACCTCCCCTTGAAATTTAAAAACTCGAATTTAAAACTTGAATTTCCATTTCAAACCCGAATTTAAGCCCCAGCCTGAAGTCACAGGTACCTGAAGGCTCCGACTTGGGATCATTCCCACGATCCCAAATGATCCCAAAATCCCCCCCCCAATACAGGAGCAGCTTTTCCTCCTCCCCCAGCACCCAAAAAAACCCCAAATCACCATTTTTAGGGTTTTTTTGGGGGGGCCAAGGGAGCAGGAGCAGCTTTTCCTCCTCCCCCAGCACCCCAAAAAAACCCCAAATCACCATTTTTAGGGTGTTTTTGGTGGGGTGTCCCTGGCTCTGACCCCCCCCAAGAGCAGGAGCAGCTTCTCCTCCTCCCCCAGGACCCAAAAAACCCCCAAATCACCGTTTTTAGGGTGGTTTTTTTTTGCACAGCAACTTTTATTTCCCCACTAACGGTGAGAGGGACACGAAGAGCAGCGGGGGGGGGACAAAGAGGGGGGACAAGAACGAGGTGACACCGAAAAAAAGGGTCCCCCCCCTCCTCCAGACCCCACATGAGCCCCCAAATCCCCTCCAGGTGACCCCAAACATCCACTGCCCCCCCCCCCCTTTTCCCTGGATTCGGGGGCTCCCAAGGGATCAGGGTTTGGGAAAAGGGGGGGGATTTTTGGGGGGAATTGGGTGGGGATTTTGGGGGGGGAATGAGAAGATTTGGGGAGGAAATGGGGGAGATTTTGGGGGGAAAAGGGGAAAAGATTTGGGGGGCAAAGGGGAAGATTTGGGGGGCAAATGGGGGGGATTTTGGGTGGAAATAGGGGAGATTTTGGGGGGAAATAGGGGAGATTTTGGGGGGAAATAGGGGAGCTTTGGCTCCGGTTCGAGGTGGGGGCTCCAAAAAATTCCAGGGAGAAAGGGATTGGGGGGTTCAGGGGGGGCTCAACCAGCCCCCCCCCAACAGCCAACGGCCCTGAGGAAGATTTTTGGGGGGGTGAAAAGACTCAAAAAACTCTTTAAATGCAACAAGGGGGGGGGGGAAAACCAAAATTCCAAACCCCCCCTGCTCTGAGTGGGAGTTTGGGGGGGGGGGATCCTGCCTGGAAGCAAAGGAAAAGGGGGGGTTTGGGGGGGGACAAAGGGGGGACAGAGGGGGGGACACAGGGGACCCCTGGCAGGTCCCCGGGGTGAGGACGAGGAGGAGGAAGAGGAAGGAGAGAAGGAAAAAGGAGAGGAGGAGGAGGAAGAGAACGTGGAGGATGAGGAGAGGAGGAGGAAGAGGAGGAGAAGGAGGAGGAGGAGAAGGTGGAGAGGGAGGAGGAGAAGGTGGAGAGGGAGGAGGAGAAGAAGAAGGGAAGGAGAAGGTGGAGGAAGAGCAGAAGGAGAAGGAAGGGGAGGAAGAAGAGAAGGATGAGGAGGAGAAGTTGGAGAGTGAGGAGAAGAAGAGGAAGGGGAAGAGGACAAGGAGAGGAGGAGGAAGAGGAGGAAGAGAAGAGAAAGAGGAGAAGGAGGAGAGGAGGAAGGGGAGAAGGTGGAGAGGGAGGAGAGGAGGAGGAAGGGGAAGAGAAGGGGAAGAGAAGAGGGAGGAGGAGAAGGGGGAGGATGAGGAGAGGAGGAAGAAGGGGAGGAGGAAGAGGAGAAGAGAAGGAGGAGGAGAAGGAGGAGAGGAGGAAGGGGAGAAGGTGGAGAGGGAGGAGGAGAGGAGGAGAAGGAGGGGAGGAGGAGGGGAGGAGGAGGAAGAGGAGAAGGGAAGGAGGAAGGGGAAGAGGACGAGGAGAGGAGAAGTTGGAAGGGGAGGAGGAGGAGGAGGAGAGGAGAAAGGAAGGAGGAAGGGGAGAAGGTGGAGAGGAAAGAGGAGGAGAAGGGAAGGAAAGGAGGAGGAAAAGGAGGAAGGGGAGGAGGAGGAGGAGGAGGAGAGGAGGAGAAGGTGGAGAGGGAGGAGGAGAGGAGGAAGGGGAGAAGGTAGAGAGGGAGCAGAGGAGAGGAGGAGGAAGGGGAGGAGGACAAGGAGAGGAAGGTAGAGAGAGAGGAGGAGGAAGAGGAAGGGAAGAAGTTGGAGAGGGAGGAGAGGAGGAGGAAGGGGAAGAGGAGGAGGAGAGGAGGAGAAGGTGGAGAGAGAGGAGGAGGAAGAGGAAGGGAAGAAGGCAGAGAAGGAGGAGGAGAGGAGGAGGAGAGGAGGAAGGGGAGAAGGTGGAGAGGGAGGAGCAGAGGAGGATGACGAGGAGGAGGACGAGGGGAGGAGGAGAAGGTGGAGAGGGAGGAGAAGAGGAGGAGAGGAGGAGGATGATGAGGACCAGGAGAGGGGGAGAAGTGGCAGTGGCAGCTCGGGCGGGCGGGCGGCAGCGCCTCAGTTGCAGAGGGAGAGCGAGGAGCCGACGTAGAAGAGCCAGAAGAAGGGGAAGATCCTCTCGGAGAAGGCGGCGGTGAAGGTGAAGATGGGCGCCATGGTGTCGGCGTTGTAGAAGGCCACCCAGCCGCCCTCGTAGTCCAGGTACACCCCCACCTTGCGCGGCCGCTCGCACAGCGACAGCGGCGTCTCGGGCGAGGTGAACGCCTGGTACTGATCCCAATTCTTGCCCTTCCAGTTGAGCCCCACCGCCCAGATCCCCTCCTCGGGGGCGAAGTCGACCTTCTCCTTGCGCCGCACGGACTCGCGGGCGGCCCCCAGCACCCAGCTCTCGCC
This sequence comes from Chiroxiphia lanceolata, assembly GCF_009829145.1. Classification (NCBI taxonomy): domain Eukaryota; kingdom Metazoa; phylum Chordata; class Aves; order Passeriformes; family Pipridae; genus Chiroxiphia; species Chiroxiphia lanceolata. The sequence continues at coordinate 111,272 of NW_022476529.1, forward strand.
GTCGCCCACCTCCACCTCCCAGTAGTGCCGCCCCGCCTGGAAGCCCTCGCAGGCCAGGACGCAGAAGGCGTAGTCGAAGCGTTTGGGGTGCGCCGGCAGCTCCTGGGGGGCCCCGCGCAGGCGGACGCTGCGCTTGTCCTCCGACAGCACCAGGTAGGGGTTGGCGGTGTCGGGGTCCAGGGACAGGTCAGCTGGGAAGAGAGGGGGGGGAAAAAGGGGGTGAGTCAGTGTCTGTGTCCCAAATGGGATAAGGAGGGACATAGGGGGGTCACTTGTGGGGTCATTGGGGGTGATTCAGTGTCTGTGTCCCAAATGGGATAAGGAGGACACAGGGGGGTCACCTGTGGGGTCATTCCCACACCTGTGAGGGCACTGACCCAGTGTCTGTGCCCCAAACCTACAGGGAGAAGGGCTGACAGGTTGTTGTGCCACCTGTGGGGTCATTGGGGGTGATTCAGTGTCTGTGTCCCAAATGGGACAGGGGGGATACAGGGGGGTCACTTGTGGGGTCACTTGTGGGGTCACTGTCCCACCACAGCACCAGGTAGGGGTTGGCGGTGTCGGGGTCCAGGGAGAGGTCAGCTGGGAAGAGAGGGGGAAAAAAGGGAGTGAGTCAGTGGTTGTGTCCCAAATGGGACTAGGGGGGACACAGGGGGGTCACTTGTGGGGTCATTGGGGGTGATCCAGTGTCTGTGTCCCAAATGGGATAAGGAGGGACACAGGGGGGTCACTTGTGGGGTCACTGTCCCACCACAGCACCAGGTAGGGGTTGGCAGTGTCGGGGTCCAGGGAGAGATCAGCTGGGAAGAGAGGGGGGAAAAAGGGGGTGAGGGGGGGACAACCAGGGTCTGTGTCCCAAATGGGACAAGGGGGACACAGGGGGGTCATTCCTGGAGCTGTGAGGGGGTGACATCAGGGGGGTGTCACTTATGGGATGGGGGGACACAGGGGAGGCACCTGTGGGGTCATTGGGGGTGATTCAGTGTCTGTGTCCCAAATGGGATAAGGAGGACACAAGGGGGTCACTTGTGGGGTCATTGGGGGTGATCCAGGGTCTGTGTCCCAAATGGGATAAGGAGGGACACAGGGGGTCACTTGTGGGGTCACTTGTGGGGTCACTGTCCCACCACAGCACCAGGTAGGGGTTGGCAGTGTCGGGGTCCAGGGAGAGGTCAGCTGGGAAGAGAGCGGGAAAAAAGGGGGTGATCCAGTGTCTGTGTCCTAAATGGGACAGGGAGTCACCTGTGGGGTCATTCCCACACCTGTGAAGGGGGTGATCCAGGGTCTGTGTCCCAAATGGGACGGGGGGACACACAGGGGGGTCATTTGTGGGATCACTCCCACCTGTGAGGGGTGTGACCCATTGCCAGTGTCCCAAATGGGACAAGGGGGACACAGGTGAATCACCTGTGGGGTCATTCCCGGAGCTGTGAGGGGGTGATCCAGGGTCTGTGTCCCAAATGGGACAAGGGGGACACAGGGAGGTCACTTGTGGGGTCACTGTCCCACCACAGTGTCTGTGTCCCAAATGGGACAAGGAGGACACAGGGGGGTCACTTGTGGGGTCATTGGGGGTGATCCAGGGTCTGTGTCCCAAATGGGACAGGGATTCACCTGTAGGGTCATTCCTGGAGCTGTGAGGGGGGTGATCCAGTGTCTGTGTCCCAAATGGGACAAGGAGGACACAGGGAGGTCACTTGTGGGGTCATTGGGGGTGATCCAGAGTCTGTGTCCCAAATGGGACAGGAGGGACACAGGTGGGGTCATTCCCAGAGTCCCAGCCCCCCCAGTCCCAGCCAATTCCATGAAATCCCTTGGAAATGGGAGGTCCCAGCCCCCCCAGTCCCAGCCAATTCCATGAAATCCCTTGGAAATGGGAGGTCCCAGCCCCCCCAGTCTCAGCCAATTCCATGAAATCCCTTGGAATGGGAGGTCCCAGCCCCCCCAGTCCCAGCCAATTCCATGAAATCCCTTGGAATGGGAGGTCCTCCCTCACCTGTGTCGTTCTCCAGCTCGAAGCGCAGGTTCTCTGCGGGAAAACAAGGAAAAAGGACTGAGCCCCCTTTGGAATTCCTGGATCTCCAATCCCGTGGGAATGATCCCTCACTCCCAACACCCTCCAATCCCAGGGAAATCCCTCCTTTCCCACCTCCTCCCCCTGGGATGATCCAACACTTGGAGCTCTCCCGGGAGTGAAGGAAGAGCCCAATCCCAATCCCAGCCCTGGTTCTGTTGGAATTCCAGGCGGGATTTTTCCCTGGAATTCCCCTTTTTTTTCCCCCAGGCTCACCCTTGAATTCCAGCAGCACCTCCTTGAGCACTGCACTCTTCTGGGAGAAGCTCTTGAGCTTCTTTTCCAGCTCGGAAAATCCGGGCTCGGGTTTCAGGAACATCCAGCTCTCCAGGCTGAGGAGACAACGGGATTCAGGGAATAAAACCCCCCAAAATCCCAGGAATTTTCCCCGGGAATTGCACACCCAGTTCACCCAGTGAAGGGCTGGGCCCCACTCACCTGCTGCCAGCTGGGACAACGCCCTGGAAAAGGGGAAAGAAAACAGGGAATTCCGTCAGGATCGGCCCCGCTCCGACCTCGGAGATCCCAAATTCCTGCCCAGCACCAGCCACGATCCCATGGATTTGTTTGTCCCCAAGAACAGGGTTATTTTTGTCCCCACAAAGGGAAGTTTTTTCCCCCCTCTCCTACCATAGATATGGGAATTTTTTATCCCTCATATATGGGAATTTTTTTCCCCCATAAATGGAATTCTTTTTTCATCATAAATGGAATTTTTTTGACCTCCTAAACGGGATTATTTTTCTTTAATGCCCTTTATAAACGGGAATTCTGTCCCCAAAAATGGCTTTTTTTTTTTTTTGCCTCTCCCACAAATGGAACCTTTTTGATCCCATTCCCGGGATTTTCTGTCCCCACATCCCAAGGCTCTCACCTCCCCAGGGGTGTTCCCTGCTCCATGGGGACACATCCCAGGGCTGTTCCCTATCCCTATTCCATGGGGACACATCCCAAGGTTCCCACCTCTCCAGGGGTGTTCCCTGCTCCATGGGGAGCTCTCACTTCCCCAGGGCTGTTCCCTGTCCCACAGGAACACTTCCCAAGGCTCTCACCTCCCCAGGGCTGTTCCCTGTCCCACAGGAACACTTCCCAAGGCTCTCACCCCTCCAGGGCTGTTCCCTGTCCCACAGGAACACTTCCCAAGGCTCTCTCACCTCTCCAGGGCTGTTCCCTATCCCTATCTCTGTTCCATGGGGACACATCCCAAGGCTCTCACCTCCCCAGGGCTGCTCCCTATCCCTGTCCCTGCTCCATAGGGAGCTCTCACTTCCCCAGGGATGTTCCCTGCTCCATGGGGAGCTCTCACTTCCCCAGGGATGTTCCCTGTCCCACAGGAACACATCCCAGGGCTCTCACCTCCCAGGGGTGTTCTCTGCTCCATGGGGACACTTCCCAAGGCTCTCACCTCCCCAGGGGTGCTCCCTATCCCTGTCCCTGTTCCATAGGGACACATCCCAAGGCTCTCACCTCTCCAGAGGTGTTCCCTATCCCTATCCCTGTCCCACAGGAACACTTCCCAAGGCTCTCACCTCCCCAGGGCTGCTCCCTGCTCCATGGGGTCACTTCCCAAGGCTCTCACCTCCCCAGGGCTGTTCCCTGCTCCATGGGGAGCTCTCACTTCCCCAGGGCTGTTCCCTGTCCCACAGGAACACTTCCCAAGGCTCTCACCTCCCAGGGGTGTTCTCTGCTCCATGGGGACACTTCCCAAGGCTCTCACCTCCCCAGGGCTGTTCCCTGCTCCATGGGGAGCTCTCACTTCCCCAGGGCTGTTCCCTGTCCCACAGGAACACTTCCCAAGGCTCTCACCTCCCCAGGGCTGTTCCCTGTCCCGCCGTCCCCTCCCTGCTCTGCCAGCAGCTTGTCGAGCTGGGCGATGTCCTCGGCCAGGAGTGTTCCCTGCTCCATGGGGACACATCCCAGGGCTGTTCCCTATCCCTATTCCATGGGGACACTTCCCAAGGCTCTCACCTCCCCAGGGCTGCCCCCTGTGCCGCCGTCCCCTCCCTGCTCTGCCAGCAGCTTGTCGAGCTGGGCGATGTCCTCGCTCAGCCTGGCCACGCTCTCGTCGCGCCGGCGCCCGATGTCCCTGTCCAGCTCCTCCAGGCGGGAGAGCAGGAGCTGCTCCTTCTCCTCCAGGAAGGCCCGGAGCTCCTTGCACTCGGCCACGATCTTCTGCCGCTCCACCTCCGTCTGCTTCTGCCATTCCAGAGGGGGAAAAGCATCGGTGGGATCGGAGCCGACCGGGAGAGGGACGCGGGAGACGAATCCCCACGGGCAGGGGGGCAGGGAACCCGGGAGAGATGGAATTCCTGTGGGTCAGGGAACCCGGGAGAGATGGAATTCCTGTGGGAAGGGGGCTTGGGGAATCCAGGAGATGAATTCCAATGGGCAGGGGGTCAGGGAACCCGGGAGAGATGGAATTCCTGTGGGTCAGGGAACCCGGGAGAGACGGAATTCCTGTGGGAAGGGGGCTTGGGGAACCCCCAAGGTGAGACCAAATCCTCAGGGGTGGGACCCCCAAGGAAACAGCAGATCCTCAGGGATGGGGGGCTCAGGGAACCCCCAAGGTGAGACCAAATCCTCAGGGGTGGGACCCCCAAGGAAAGAGCAGATCCTCAGGGATGGGGGGCTCAGGGAATCCCAAGGAAAGAGCAAATCCTCAGGAATGGGGGGCTCAGGAAAGCTCCAGGTGAGACCAAATCCTCAGGGATGGGACCTCCAAGGAAAGAGCAGATCCTCAGGGATGGGGGGCTCAGGGAATCCCAAGGTGAGACCAAATCCTCAGGGATGGGACCTCCAAGGAAAGAGCAGATCCTCAGGGATGGGGGGCTCAGGGAATCCCAAGGAATGAGCAAATCCTCAGGGATGGGACCTCCAAGGAAAGAGCAGATCCTCAGGGATGGGGGGCTCAGGGAATCCCAAGGTGAGACCAAATCCTCAGGGATGGGAACCACAAGGTGAGACCAAATCCTCAGGGATGGGAACCACAAGGAAAGAGCAGATCCTGAGGGATGGGGGGCTCAGGGAATCCCAAGGAAAGAGCAGATCCTGAGGGATGGGGGGCTGAGGGACCCCCCTGACTCACCAGCAGCTCCTCACTCTGCCGCTCCCGCTCGGCCTTGGCCTCCTCCCGCCCTTTCCTCAGGGAGCTCAAGTGCTCCTGGGGCACCTCCTGGAAGCAGAACGGGGGGAATTCCTGGGAATTCTTGGGAATTCTTGGCCCTGGGGGTGTCCCTGCTGTGCTGCTGCCGCTAAAACGGCCAAACTCCCCCAATCTGGGGGGTTTTTGGGAAGGGCAGAACCCCCCTGCCCTGCTCCCCCCTCCTCGACCTCAGGATGTGCCAAATCTTCCTCCCCCAAAACCACCAAAACCACCCCCAAAAAAAAAAATCAATTAGAGAATTAAATCTAATTTTAACTGCCTGTGAAAAAAACAACCCCCCAGGTCCCACCCCACCCCCTCCCAAGGTGCCCCAAAATCAGGTTGAACCCCCCCTAAAAGAGGAGGAGCCGCCGCCTCCGGGCTGCTCGTTAAATCAATTCGTTATTAATTAATTAAAGCCGTCCTGGTTTAAGTGGTTTGACCTCCACAGAGGGTGGAGAAGCCCCTGGGCTTGGGGGGGGGGGGCAAATAAACCCATTTATTTCATAAATGACCCCCCAAAACAGAGGGATTTTGGGGCTGTTGGAATTTATCCGTGAGATTAAAGTAAATTATTTGGATTAAAAAAATCGGGGGGGGGGGGGGTGGGAGGAGCTCAGCAACAACACCAAAAATTCATAAAAATAGGTTATTGAGGAAAAAAAAAAAACAACTAAGAGAGAGCACCAGCCCAGGCCCTAAAAAAGGGTAAAAAAACCCAAGAGAGAGCACCAAAAAAAGGGTAAAAAATCCTGAGAGAGCACCTAAAAAAGGGTAAAAAAACCCCAAGAGAGAGCACCTAAAAAAGGGTAAAAAACCCCAAGAGAGAGCACCGAAAAAAGGGTAAAAAAACCCAACAGAGAGCATCTAAAAAAGGGTAAAAAAACCCCAAGAGAGAGCACCAAAAAAGGGTAAAAAAATCCTAAGAGAGCACAAAAAAAAGGGTAAAAAACCCAAAAGAGAGCACCTAAAAAAGGGCAAAAAACAACCAAGAGAGAGCACCAAAAAAAGGGTAAAAAACCCTCAAAAAAGCACCTAAAAAAGGGCAAAAATCGCTTTTTTTTTGTGCCCCCCGGAAGAGGAACCGCGGCAGTTCCGGGATTGAATTCATTATCCCAGGACTTAATGACCACTAATTAACACTCTGCGGTGGTTAATGACCCAATGATCCAACTCTCCCCCCCTCCCGGTGCCACCCCCGCGTGTCCCCCCCCCCTTCTTCTTCTTCCTCCTCCTCCTCTTCCCTGCGCAGCGACATCAGCCCCGTCCGGCATCTTGGATCCCTCTGGATCCCTTTGGATCCCTCTGGATCGGCCGATCCCGGGCCCTGCAGGGCTCATTAACCCCCTCCTCGCTAATTAATCGCGACGGGGAACGCGGGAACCCCCCCCATGTCGCGACAGGAAGGGGGGGGTCGGGGCCGTTCTGCGTCACTTGGGGGGGGTAAAGGGGGGTCCTGGGGGGGCAATTCCAGCCGGGATCGGGATGGGGGGGGGTAAATAACACACCCCCCCCCAGTGTCCTCCCAGTTCAATCCAGTTTGCACTGGGATGGGGCTCCAGTGACATCCCCCCCCCCAGGAGGGTCCATGTTTTGGGGGGATTTGAGTCCCTTTTCCCCCCAAAATCCTGGAGAAAATGGGGTCCCCAAATCCTGGGGGGGTGTCCCCAAACCCTGGGGGGGTCCCCACTGCACCCACCCCCAGGAGGGTCCCTGTTTTGGGGGGATTTGAGTCCCTTTTCCCCCCCATATCCTGGAGAAAAGGGAGGTCCCCAAATCCGGGGGGGTCCCCAAATCCTGGGGGGTTCCCACTGCTCTCCCTCCCCAGAGGAGGGGTCCTGCACCCCAAAAAGATCCCTGGGAGTAGGAGGGGGTTCCTCATTGCCCCCCAACATCCCGGGGGTGCTCTCATTGCTCTCCCTCCCCAGGGGGGATGTTCTGCACCCCAAAAAGATCCCTGGGAGCTGGGGGGTGTCACCACTGCCCCCCAACACCCGGGGGTGCTCCCACTGCTCTCCCTCCCCAGAGGGGGGGTCCTGCACCCCAAAAAGATCCCTGGGAGCTGGGGAGTGTCGCCACTGCTCTCCCTCCCCGGGGAGGGGATCCTGCACCCCAAAAAGATCCCTGGGAGCTGTGGGGGTCCTCACTGCTCCCCAACATTCCGGGGGTGCTCCCACCGCTCTCCCTCCCCCGGGGGGTTCCCACACCGGGGGTGTCCCCCACCGCACTGACCTCGGCGGCGTGGGCCGCCTCCTCGGCGGGCAGCACGGTGTGCGCTCGGTGCTCGCGGGACAGGTGGCACACCACGCACACGGCCCGCCGGTCCTGCACGCAGTAGAGCCGCAGCGGCTCCCCGTGGCGAGGGCATCGCGGCGGCCCCGGAGGCCCGGGCGGGGCGGCGGCGGGCACGGGGAGGGCGGGCGCGGGCGGGCCCGGCGGCGCCTCGGCGGGTCCCGGCGGCAGCCCGAGCTGGCGGACGATGTGCACGATGTTGCCGAGGGAGCGGTTGGGGCGGAAGAGGCGCTGCGGGACCGGCTCGCGGCACTGCGGGCAGCACAGGCGGCGCGCCGAGTCCTCCCAGCACTGGGTCACGCAGGCGCGGCAGAAGTTGTGCCCGCACTCGGCCACCAGCACCGGGTCGTTGAAGTACTCCAGGCACACGGGGCACGTCAGCTCGTCCTGCAGGCTCCGCGCCGCGCTGCAGGGAGCCGGGGGAGCGGCGGGGGGCGCGGGCGGCGCCTCCATGGCGGCCGCGGCCCCGGCCGAGGGCCCGGCCCCGCTGGCGGTCCCGGTCGTGGCGTCGGTGGCGGCGGCGGCTCCCGCGCGAGTCCCTCCCGTCCGCTCCGCGCGGCGCCGCCCGCGCGACTGGCGGCCCCGGGGGCGGGGCCGCGCCTGCGCGCAGAGGGGCGGGGGGCGTGGCGAAGAGGGTGAGGGGGCGTAGTTTGTCCCTCCCGCGGCGGTGATTGGGCGGGGCCGCGCGTGATAACGAGGCGGGTGGGCGGGGCCATGACCGTAGATGGGGAAAAGGAGGGCGCGGAAAAAAAGGCGGGGCCACACCGCCCCGCCCGCCCGCCCGCTGGGGGGCGCTAAGCACGCGCGGGGGGAGGGTGTCACGTGGGGCGGGGGGGGGGCGATGCCCATAGGGGTCCATGAGAGGGGCTTTTTGGGGGTCCCTGTGTGATCGAGGGGGGTATGAGGGGTCTGTAGGATGGTGGGAGAGTGAGGGTAGTCACCAAGAGGCTGCTGAGAGAGGAGGGGGTCCCTATAGTTGGCAGGGGGAGCCCGGATGTCTGGGTCCTTATAGAATAAGTGAGGGTATAGGTGCCTGTGGGATGGTTTTGGGGGGGTCCCTGTGGGATTAGGAGGGGTGCATTGGGGTCTATAAGTTGGCTTGGGGGTTCCCTATGGGATTGGGGCGGTGTATTTGGGTCTGTAGGATGGTCTGGGGGTCCCTGTGGGATTGGGGTGGGGGTGAATTAGGGTCTAAAAGGTGCTTTAGGGGTTCCCTGTGGGATTGGGACGGTGTATTTGGGTCTGTAGGATGTTTTGGGGGGTCTCTATGGAACTGGGGGGTTTGCATTGATTCTGGGAGAGGGGGGGGCCCAATAGGGTGCAGGGTGATCGTCAGAGATCCCTGCGAGCAGGAGGGGATGCGTAGGGCCCTATGGGATGTTTTGAGGGTCCCTATATGATGTTGAGGGGTGCGTAGGTGGTGGGTTGGGGCGTTCCTGGCCCGAAGAGGGGAGAGAGGAGGGTTTTGGGGTGCTTTTCACAGCATTGGCCTCTGTGCCGTGTCCCCATGAGCATCACGGAGCCGCTCCAGGAACCTGGGCTGAGGAGAAAATGACCCAAAACCTCCAGATGTACAGAAATGACCCCCAAACCCCCGCTACGCCCACTCATCGGGCCTTTCCCGAGGGATTTAGGGATTTAAATCCCTACTGCTGGGAGCTCCCTCCTGCATGATGCGGACAGAGGATTCGACACCGACCATTTCCCCGCTTTTCTCTACGCTGTCCTCGCAGCCCCCGATGACACCGGCTTTTGGGTGAGGAAAATATTTGCGGGAGGCGTCGCTGCGGGGCCGGGGAGCGCAGAAATCGGGCTGAAAAACGGTTAATTCGGGGTCGGAAAGGGGAGGTGCCCTCTTCCAAGATGGCGGCGCCGCCCTCAGGCGGGGCGCGAGGGAAAATGGCCGCGCCCTCCCCGTCCCCGTTGCCGCCAGCGGGGCCCGGCTCAAGATGGCGCCCGCGGGTGAGGCCCTGCCCGCCATCTTGGGGGAGGGCGGCCGCCGGCGTTGCCATGGCGACGGGGCCCTGTCGAGGGGCAAAGCCTCCTCCAAAGGCCTCTGTGGCCCCGGGGAGGGAAAAACCGTGAATTTTGGGGGCTCCGAACTCCTCGTGGGGGGGGTCCTAACACGTTTCGGGGGTGCTCTTTGTTCTGGTGACAGAAACTCCCCTTTTTGGCCCCCAAATCAGCCCCTTTCCCCACTGTGAAGGTGCAGCACTGGGGGGGGGGTGTTCCTGCAGCCCCTCAGCCCCGTCCCCTCAGAGTACAGGGGCTACCCCACCCCCAGCACCCACCCCCCCCGCTCCAAATTCAGGCGATTTTGCCCCAAAACGGTCCCCGACGTGTTTATCGCCGATAAATTTAAGGGGTCCCAACTAGGGGCTCCGCAGCCCCCCCTCCCACAAAGTGGCTCCGGGGGGGGCTCATCCCCAAATCCTTGGGCTTGTCCTCAAGCCGAGTTTCCACTCGGGGCACCGTCCTTCCTCCCCATCCGTCACTCCAAGGGAGGGTCTCGGTCCTTCAGGGGGTCTTGGCCCTTCAGGGGGTCTCGGCCCCTCAGGGCTCCTCCATCACTCCAAGGGAGGGTCTCGGCCCCTCAGGGCTCCTCCATCACTCCAAGGGAGGGTCTTGGCCCTTCAGGGGGTCTCGGTCCTTCAGGGGGTCTCGGTCCTTCAGGGGGTCTCGGCCCCTGAGGCCTCCTCGCCGCCATGGGCTCCCGGTGAGTCCGCGATGACTTGCGGCTCGTCCCCCACCCGGCGCCAGGTCCCGGCGGCGAGGGGCGGCCCCGCGGCCTTGTGGAGGTGGCTGCGGCGGTGCTTGGCGAGGTGGGAGGCCTGGCTGAAGGCCTCGCCGCACTCGGGGCAGCCGAAGGGCCGCTCTCCGGTGTGGACGCGCCGGTGGCGCTCGAGGTGCGAGGCCCAGGCGAAGGCCTTGCCGCAGTGGCCGCAGGCGAAGCCCTTGCGGGCGGCGTGGCCGCGCTGGTGCGCCAGGAAGGGGGCGGCCTCGCCGAAGCGCTTCCCGCAGTCGCCGCACTTGTAGGGCCGGTCGGGCGAGTGGGTCTTGCGGTGCTGCAGCAGGTGGGCCTTCTGGGCGAAGCGCCCGCCGCAGCGGCCGCAGGGGAAGGGCCGCTCGCCGGTGTGGACGCGCCGGTGGCGCTCGAGGTGCGAGGCCCACGCGAAGGCCTTGCCGCAGTCGGCGCAGCGGTGCGAGCGCTCGGGCGGGCGGTGGTGGCGGCGCTGGTGCCGCGCCAGCGCCGGCCCGGCGCGGAACAGCCGCCCGCAGTGGCCGCAGCGCAGGGCCCGCCGGCCCAGGTGGGCGCCCCGGTGCCGCGCCAGCTCCGCGCTCTGCCAGAAGGTCTTGCCGCAGGCCGGGCAGCGGTGAGGCCGCTCGGCGGCGGCGGCGTGGCCACGCCGGTGCTTGGCCAGGTGGGAGGCCTGGCTGAAGCGCTCGCCGCACTCGGCGCACCCGAAGGGCCGCTCGCCGGTGTGGACGCGCCGGTGGCGCTCCAGGTGCGAGGCCCAGGCGAAGGCCTTGCCACAGTCGCCGCAGCTGTGGGGCCGCGGGGCCGCGCCGGCGAAACTCTGGCCGCCGCCCCGGCCTCCTCGGCGCGGGCGGTCGCCGGCGTGGCCGCGCCGGTGCTGCCGCAGGTGCGAGCTCTGGCTGTAGGTCTCGCCGCACTCGGGGCAGCCGAAGGGCCGCTCGCCGGTGTGGACGCGCCGGTGCCGCTCCAGGTGGGAGGCCCACGGGAAGCTCTTCCCGCAGTCGGCGCAGCCGAAGGGCCGATCCCGGCACCGATCCCGGCACCGATCCCGGCACGGCCCCTCCTCGGGCTCGGGTTTGGGCACCGCCGCGGGGGCTCCGGGGGGCACGGCCCGGTCCGGGCGCTTCGCTTTGCGCCGGTGGGAGCCGAGGGGCTTCTCCTGCTCCGAGACCGATCCCTGGACCCTCGTCGGGCTCGGCTGCGTCGTCCTCCAGCTCTGCCTTTTCGCTCAGCAGGCCCTGAGCTGCCGGGAGAGGGAGGAGGAGGAGGAGAGGGAGGAAGAAGAGAGAGGAGGAGGAGAAGGAAGAATAAGAGAGAGGAGGAGAAGGAGGAAGAAGAGAGAGGAGGAGGAGGAAGAAGAGAGAGGAGGAGGAGGAGAGGGAGGAAGAAGAGAGAGGAGGAGGAGGAGGAAGAAGAGAGAGGAGGAGGAGGAGGAAGAAAAGAGAGGAGGAGGAGGAGGAGGAAGAGGAAGAGAGAGGAGGAAGAAGAGAAGGAGGAAAACTGGAGTGAGTGGCTCTGAGCGGAGCAGGGATGGGGTGGAAATCCAGGGAGCAGCAACAGGATTCCCTTTAAAACTCCAGAGAGGAGGAGGAGGGAGGGAGCTGATCCCAGCTGGAGCTGGGAATGAGCTCAGCACCCCCCTGATCACGGCCCAGAATTCCAGTTTAAATTAGGGGAGATCAAAATAACGTTCTCCCGAGGGAAAAGGAATCCAGGAGAGGGCTGGGGGGGTTTGGGGAAATCTCCCTGGAAACCTGCCTGGATCCCACTCCCCTCTTCCCATCGGAGCAAGGAGAGGAGAGCAGGGAAAGAGGAATTTGGGGGTTTTTTTTACCCAGGGACAGGAGGGTTTCACAGGGGAGAGCAGGGAAAGAGGAATTTGGGTTTTTTTTTACCCAGGGACAGGAGGGTTTCATAGAAGAGAGCAGGGAAAGAGGAATTTGGGGTTTTTTTTACCCAGGGACAGGAGGGTTTCATAGAGGAGAGCAGGGAAAGAGGAATTTGGGGTTTTTTTACCCAGGGACAGGAGGGTCTCATAGAGGAGAGCAGGGAAAGGGGAATTTGGGGTTTTTTTTTACCCAGGGACAGGAGGGTCTCATAGAGGAGAGCAGGGAAAGGGGAATTTGGGGTTTTTTTTACCCAGGGACAGGAGGGTTTCACAGGGGAGAGCAGGGAAAGAGGAATTTGGGGTTTTTTACCCAGAGACAGGAGGGTCTCATAGAGGAGAGCAGGGAAAGAGGAATTTGGGGTTTTTTACCCAGGGACAGGAGGGTCGAGGAGAGGAGAGCAGGGAAAGGGGAATTTGGGGTTTTTTTACCCAGGGACAGGAGGGTCGAGGAGAGGAGAGCAGGGAAAGAGGAATTTGGGGTTTTTTTACCCAGGGACAGGAGGGTTTCATAGAGGAGAGCAGGGAAAGGGGAATTTGGGGTTTTTTTTACCCAGGGACAGGAGGGTCAAGGAGAGGAGAGCAGGGAAAGGGGAATTTGGGGTTTTTTTACCCAGGGACAGGAGGGTCAAGGAGAGGAGAGCAAGGAAAGGGGAATTTGGGGTTTTTTTACCCAGGGACAGGAGGGTTTCATAGAAGAGAGCAGGGAAAGAGGAATTTGGGGTTTTTTTACCCAGGGACAGGAGGGTCTCGTAGCTCTCGTGCATCACGTCCCGGTACAGCTCCTTCTGCCCCGGGTCCAGCGGCGCCCAGGGCTCCATGGGGGGGAGAACGATCCCAAAAATCGCCTGCCTGGGGAGGAGGGAGGGGGGAAAAATCCCCTGACACGGAGGAATTTTCCCCCCCTCTCCGGTGCTTCCTGATTTTTTGACTTCCAGAAATATCGGTGTGACCCCCGGGGAAGGGGGGGGAGCTGCATCCCCGGAGCCGGGCTGTGGATCCCAACCCCTCTCCATCCTCTTTATCCATCGTTCCTCTTTCCCAGAGGAGCTGCCGCTCCTCGGGAACATCCCCCAGGGCCTCATCCTGCCCTCCCAGGACTCCCCTCAACACCGGGACCCCCCCTCAGCTCCCCCCCCCCTTCCCCGTTACCTGCTCGGGGTTCCAGCCGATCCCGGAGCCGCTTCCACAGGGATTTCCTTTGGGAAAAGCGTCCTCCCTTCCCAAGCGGGATGCCCGGACCCCCCTGAACCCCCCCCCAGGGACCCCCAGGACCCCAAATCGTCCCCCCAGCAGGACACAAAGCGGGGTTTTAGGCCGGGTTTTAGCTCCGGAAACCCGGCTCGGTATCCGGGAGAGAGGAGACGCCGGGAGAAGCAGCCGAGCTGCGCTCACCCAGAGCCCTCTAGAGGTAACTCGACCATCAACCCCCCCCCAAAAAACCCTCCCACGGGCCCCCCCGGCACCGCCGGGGGCTCAGGGGACCCCTCCTCGCTCCGGCTCCGTCACCCCCAAGGACCCTCCCAGGTGGTGCCCGTGGAATTTGGGGACCCCCGGCGGGGTGGGGAGGGCGGGAATAGGATGGGAAATGTGGGAAGGGGCTCTTTGGGACACCCCACCCACCCCCCAGGCCGGGATGGGGGTCCTGGGGCAGCGGGACACCCCCAACCCCCCGGGGGGTGAGCCAAAAATCCGCTTTTCCAGGGAAAAAGGTGAATCTGGAGGTGCTGGAGCCGCGGGACCCCCCCTGGGTGGGAAAGGTCCCAAAGGGAATCCTGTGAGTCACCAAAATCCCGGGATTTTGGGGGAGTCAGGGGGTGGAACACCCCCCCCGGAATCCTTTGGGATCCCCCCACATCCCGGGATTTCCCCCCCCCCCCCCCCCCCCGTTTCAGGGTCCCATGAGATTCCCGGGCGATCCTGGAACCCCCCGGAAATCCTTTGGGATCCCCCAAATCCCGGGATTTTGGGGGATCCAGGGGGTGGAAACATCACCACCCTCTGGAATCCTTTGGGATCCTCCCAAATCCCGGGATTTTGGGGGATCCAGGAGGTGGAAAACACCCCCTGGAATCCTTTGGGATCCCTCAAATCCCGGGATTTTGGGGGATCCAGGGGGTGGAAACATCACCACCCTCTGGAATCCTTTGGGATCTCCCCAAATCCCAGGATTTTGGGGGATCCAGGGGGTGGAAAACACCCCCTGGAATCCTTTGGGATTCCCCAAATCCCGGGATTTTCCCCCTCCCCATTTCAGAGTCCCGTGGGATTCCCGGGCGATCCTGGACCCCCCCCCCAGGGTGAATGATCCTGGAATCCTGGAATTCCGGGATTTTTCTCCCCCCCCCCCGAAATCTGGGATTTCAGGGGGGGTTTCCCCTGGGAATTCTCAGGGGGTGAATCCCGGGATTTGTGGTGAATGCAGAGGGATTTGGGAATGCTCTTCTCCCACCACTCCACGACCCTTTGGAGCAGAAAAAAAGCTGGAAAAACAAAATAAAATCGGGAAGGGGGAGGTCACAGAGGGAGAGGGAAGGAGGGGAGGTGGGAGGGTTCAAATCCCACTTCTGACACACCTTTGTTTTTCCCTCTGAAAACTCGTTTTTTGGATAATTTTCCCCTTTTTTAAATTCTCTTTTCCACTAAAAAAATCTCTCCCCATCCCATAATCCCCCTCCAAGCTCTGGGAGATCCCAACAGGGTCACCTGGACCTTCTGTTTTCCAGGTGAATCCCAAATTCCTCGGCCTGGGAGCGGCTCCGTGGCCTCCTCCCGGCTCTTCTCCGGCAGCTCCACGTCCTTCCCATGTGGAAAACCCCCAGCAGAGGCTCATTAAGGTTAATTAGCTCGTTAATAAACCCTCCCAGGCCCGCCTGGGGTTTTCCCCTCACTGGGTTTTTATGGAATGTGGTTCCTTTTCCCTCTCCCTGTTGGACATTCTCCCAATTCCAGGTGCACTCCAACGTCCAAACCTTTCCTTTTCCCTTCCTTCCCTGAGGAAAACCAGGATTAAAACCAGGAAAAGACCCTCTGGAAGGAAGTTGTGGCATCCAAACCCTTCCTTTTTCCCTTCCTCCCCTGAGGAAAACCAGGATTAAAACCAGGAAAGGACCCTCTGGGAGGAAGTTGTGACATCCAAACCCTTCCTTTTTCCCTTCCTCCCCTGAGGAAAACCAGGATTAAAATGGGAAAGGACCCTCTGGGAGGAAAGAAGGAAGGAACTGGTCCCTTTTCCATCCGGGAACGGATCCCTCCCATCATCCTCGTTCCGGGTGGAGTCTCAGTTTCCCGTAAAACCTTCAGGGAACGAGGAGATGGGAAGAGGAAGAGATGGGAGGGGACGACTTTTGCAACTTGACATTTACTGCCCCGGCAGGACAATGAAAAACCCTCGTCATTAAACTGATCCCAAACCCCGACCTGTCGGGACCTGCCCCTTAATCCCGGTTTTCTCGGGACAATGGGGAAGGAGCTGCCTCCCCTCCCCTCCGGAGGCTCCGCTGCTCCTGCTTTCAGCGTTTAATCCCCCAAATCCCCCCTGGGATTTGTCGTTCCCGGGCCAACGAGCGTCGGGCGTTCGGCGGCGACGCCCACGGGAGATCACCCCAAAAAAAAAAAAAACCACACCCCAGACCCAAAACCAGGGGTTTTCTGGCCAGAAAACGGTGGGTTTGCGTCTTCCTAAACGTGAAACCCCAGCCTGGCCGGTGGATTTGCTCGGGAATTTGTGCTCCTGGCCAAAAAAAATAATGGGGGTGATCTTTGAGGCCCCCTGGATGATCTTTGAGGCCCTTGGATGATGTTTAGGGCCCCTCGATGATCTTTGAGATCCCTGGATGATCCTTGAGGTCCCTGGATGATCCTTGAGGTCCCTGGATGATATTTAAGGTCCCTGGATGATCCTTAGGGCCCCTGGATGATCCTTAAGGTCCATGGATGATCTTTAGGGCCCCTGGATGATGTTTAGGGTCCCTGGATGATCTTTGAGGCCCCTGGATGATCTTTAAGGTCCCTGGATGATCCTTAGGGCCCCTGGATGATCCTTAAGGTCCATGGATGATCTTTAGGGCCCCTGGATGATGTTTAGGGCCCCTGGATGATATTTAAGGTCCCTGGATGATCCTTAGGGCCCCTGGATGATGTTTAGGGCCCCTGGATGATCTTTGAGATCCCTGGATGATCCTTAAGGTCCCTGGATGATTTTTAAGGTCCTTGAATGATCTTTGAGATCCCTGGATGATCTTTAAGGATGATCTTTGAGATCTCTGGACAATCTCTGAGGTCCCTGGGTGATCCTTAAGGCCCCTGGATGATCTTTAGGGCCCCTGGATGATCTTTGAGATCCCTGGATGATCTTTGAGATCCCTGGAAGATCTTTGAGATCCCTGGATGATCTTTAAGGATGATCTTTGAGATCTCTGGACGATCTCTGAGGTCCCTGGGTGATCTTTAAGGTCTCTGGATGATCTTTAGGGCCCCTGGATGATCTTTAGAGCCCCTGGATGATCTTTAGGGCCCCTGGATGATCCTTAAGGCCCCTGGATGATATTTAAGGTCCCTGGATGATCCTTAAGGTCCCTGGATGATCTTTAAGGATGATCCTTAAGGCCCCTGGATGATCCTTAAGGCCCCTGGATGATCTTTGAGATCTCTGGATGATCTTTAGAGCCCCTGGATGATCTTTAGGGCCCCTGGATGATCTTTAGGGCCCCTGGATGATCCTTAAGGTCCCTGGATGATCTTAAGGTCCCTGGATGATCTTTAAGGTCCCTTCCCACCCCACACCCTCCTCCACCCCCGTGGAGAGCGTCCAGCAGCCAAAACCTTTTCCTGGGAACGCGCCCAGGAGAGGCCGTGGCTCGCGGCGCCTTCGGGTTCGGCCCCGCGCTGATGATCTGCTCTCGCTCAGGTCTTGGTGCAACACGAGGAAGGAAAAATAAAAGCCCCGAATCTGAGGAGTTCCCTGCCGGGAAAAGTCTCAGCCCTGGGTGTGGAAACCGCGCCGTGGCCTCGTGGCCGGCGGCCAAAACGATGACGGGGGTGAGTAAAGAGGGGGGGGGGAAAAAAACCCAAACCCCAAACTCGTCGAGGAACTGAGTGACTGTGCTGGGTTGAATTGCTGGTTCCCCTTTCCCGTGACCAAATCCCACCCAGCGCTCCGGCCTTTGATTGGCGGCGGACTCGGGAAGCGCCGCGGGGCTCCGGTAATCCCGGGGGATATAAAATGAGTCCCGGGGAGGGAGGGAAGGACTCGGGGATTCCTCCCGGAGCCGGGGCTGGGATGGGTGAGTGGTTCCCTGGGCTCTCCCTCCTCCCTCTCTGCTCCTCTCTCCTGGGCTCCTTCCACCTTCTGGGGCTGGGTTGGTTCCATCCCTGTGTCCACCATCCTTCCCTCTCTCCTGGATATTCCAGGGCCTCCTCTCCAGGATATTCCACCTGGAATTCCAAGGGCAAGGGGGGGACCTCCCTTGGGATTTGGGGGGTGGGTTCCATCTGGTTCCACCCCTGGTGTCACCTCCCAGACCACCATCCTCTCCCTCTCTCCTGGATATTCCAGGGCCTCCTCTCCAGGATATTCCACCTGGAATTCCAAGGGCAAGGGGGGGACCTCCCTTGGGATTTGGGGGGTGGGTCCCTTGGGATTTGGGGGGTGGGTTCCTCCCACCTTTCAGGGCTGGGTTGGTTCCATCCGTGTGTCCACCATCCTTCCCCTCTCCTGGATATTCCAGTGCCTCCTCTCCAGGATATTCCACCGGGAATTCCAAGGCCAAGGCTCTGGTTCCTGAAAAAAAAAAAGCCCCAAGGAATTCTGATGGAAAAGTGGGAATTTTGGGCTTCTCCAAGGGGTGTTTTCCTCCAAAAAGAAACCTCCTTGGTGTCCCTTCCAGCCCAGCCAGGACAATTCCATGCTCAGGGCAGACCTGGATCCAGCCTCATTCCAGGATTTGTGGGATAAGAGCGGATTCTCCCAGAATTTATTTATTTTTATTTTTTTTTTATAATTTATTTGTTTTATTTTTCCGTGAAAATTTGGCAGCACTCGGGAGAAGGGAAAGGGAAACAAAAAGTTTCTCTCTCTGGTCCCTCTTTTGGGGAAGAGAAACCGAAAGTTGGGAAAATCCCAAAGGGGGGGGGTTTCAACCCAAACTTTTTCTTTTCCGTGCGAAGAAAAATGTTAAAAACCAAAAAGGTTTTTAAAGGAGGGAATTTTTTTAAAATTAGGAATTTTTTTTGAGATTGGGAAATTTTAAATAGGAGGGAATTTTAAATAGGGAATTTTTAATAGGAGGGGATTTTTAATAGGGAATTTTAAATAGGAGGGAATTTTTAATAGGGAATTTTAAATAGGAGGGAATTTTTAATAGGAGGGGATTTTTAGTAGGAAATTTTAAATAGCAGAGGATTTTAAATAGGAAGGAATTTTAAATAGGAAGGAATTTTTAATAGGGAATTTTAAATAGGAGGGGATTTTTAGTGGGAATTTTACCAGGGGTTTAATTGATATTTAATTTTTAGTAGGAGTTTCACTAGAAATTTAATTTTTAATGGGAATTTTAATAGGAATTTAAATAGGAATTTTAATAGAAATTTTAACAGGAATTTTAGTAGGAATTTAATTTTTAATAGGAGTTTTACTAGGAATTTCACAGGAATTTCACAGGAATTTAATTTTTAATATTAATTTTTAATAGGAATTTTACTAGAAATTTAATAGGAATTTAATTTTTAATAGGAATTTTAATAGGAATTTTAATAGAAATTTCAACAGGAATTTAATTTTTAACAGGAATTTTAATTTCTAATAGGAATTTTAGTGGGAATTTAACAGGAATTTTAAATTTTAATAGGAATTTTAATGGGAATTGAACAGGAATTTTAATTTTTAATAGGAATTTTGATGGGAATTCAGTTTTTAATAGGAATTTTACCGGGAATTTAACAGGAATTTTAATTTTTAATGGGGAATTTTCCCCGGAATTCAATTTTTAATAGGAATTTTAATGGGAATTTAACAGGAATTTTAATTTTTAATAGGAACTTTACCGGGAATTTAACAGGAATTTTAATTTTTAATAGGGAATTTTACTCGGAATTTAACAGGAATTTTAAATTTTAATAGGAATTTTAATGGGAATTTAACAGGAATTTTAATTTTTAATAGGGAATTTTAATGGGAATTTAACAGGAATTTTAATTTTTAATAGGGAATTTTACTGGGAATTTAACAGGACTTTTAATTTTTAATGGGGAATTTCCCCCGGAATTGGATTTTTAATGGGAATTTCCATCCTCTCCCCCAGCCCTCCTGCAGCTGCTCCTGCTGCTGCTCCTGCCGGCTCTCCCGCGCTCCCAGAGGTTCCCGTCCTTCCCGGAATTCTGCCTGCGGGACCGGGATTACCGGGAGCTGCTGGAATTGGCCCGGGAGGGGTTGGGCCCCTCGGCCCGTCCCGCCAGGGTCGTCGTGGTCGGGGCCGGGATCAGCGGCCTGACGGCGGCAAAGCTGCTCCACGACGCCGGGCACCAGGTCAGGGGCCCAAACTTCCCAAAGATCCCACACAGGGTTCCCAAACCATCCCAAAAATCCCACAGAGAGTTCCCAAACCATCCCAAGGTGCCCACGGGTCCCATGAGGGTTCCCAAACCACAGAGGGTTCCCAAACCATCCCAAGCTGCTCCACGACACCGGGCACCAGGTCAGGGGGGACTTGGGGGCATCCAAGGGGGGCCCAAACCATCCTGAGCTTCCCAAAAATCCCACAGAGGGTTCCCAAACCATCCCAAGAGTCCCACAGAGGATTCCCAAACCACAGAGGGTTCCCAAACCATCCCAAGGTGCCCAAAAATCCCACAGAGGGTTCCCAAACCATCCCCTGAGTCCCACAGAGAGTTCCCAAACCATCCCAAGGTGCCCACGGGTCCCATGAGGGTTCCCAAACCATCCTGAGCTTCCCAAAAATCCCACAGAGGGTTCCCAAACCATCCCAAGAGTCCCACAGAGGGTTCCCAAACCATCCCAAGGTGCCCAAAAATCCCACAGAGGGTTCCCAAACCATCCCAAGGTGCCCAAAAATCCCACAGAGTGTTCCCAAACCATCCCAAACTTCCCAAAAATCCCACAGAGGGTTCCCAAACTACTGAGAGTTCCCAAACCATCCCATGAGTCCCACAGAGGGTTCCCAAACCATCCCAATCTTCCCAAAAATCCCACAGAAGGTTCCCAAACCACAGAGGGTTGCCAAACCATCCCAGGAGTCCCACAGAGGGTTCCCAAACCATCCCAAAAATCCCACAGAGAGTTCCCAAACCATCCCAAGGTGCCCACGGGTCCCATGAGGGTTCCCAAACCACAGAGGGTTCCCAAACCATCCCAAGGTGCCCAAAAATCCCACAGAGGGTTCCCAAACCATCTCCTGAGTCCCACAGAGAGTTCCCAAACCATCCCAAGGTGCCACAAAGGGTTCCCAAACCACAGAGGGTTCCCAAACCATCCCAAGCTTCCCAAAAATCCCACAGAGGGTTCCCAAACCATCCCAAGAGTCCCACAGAGGGTTCCCAAACCATCCCAAGGTGCCCAAAAATCCCACAGAGGGTTCCCAAACCATCCCCAGGTGCCCCTGAGGGTTCCCAAACCATCCCCAGGTGCCCCACGAGCCCGTTTCGGGGCCGTTTCCCCTCAAATCAGCCGGTTTTGGGACGTCTGTGCCCCCCCTCCCCACTTCCAGGTGACCGTCCTGGAGAGGAGCGGCCGAGTGGGCGGCAGGATCTGGACCTACCGGCCCCGGGGCCGGGACTGGTACGTGGAGCTGGGGGCGATGAGGCTGCCGGGCAAGCACAGGTGAGGGGTCTGGGGGCTCCTGGGGGGGCTGGAGGGGGTTTAGAGGAGAGCTGGGGAGATTTTGGGGGGCTTGGGAAAGATTTGGGGGGATTTGGGGGTTTTGGGGAAGATTTGGGGGCTTCTGGGGGGGTTTGAGGGGGTTTGGAGGAGAATTGAGGAGATTTTGGGGGGCTTGGGAAAGATTTTGGGGGGATTTGGGGGGTTTGGGGAAGGTTTGGGGGGTTTTGGGGGGATTTGGGGGGGATTTAGGGGGATTCAGGAGGAATTTGGGGGGGGTTGAGGGGGATTTTTTGAGATTTGGGGGCATTTGGGGGGAGATTTTGGGGGGGATTTAGAGGAGATTTGGGGGAATTAGGGAGGAATTTGGAGGGGATTTGGGGGGATTTTTGGAGATTTTGGGGGCGTTTGGGGGGGATTTAGGGGGGATTTGGGGGGTTTGGGGGGATTTGGGGGCGTTCGGGGAGGATTTAGGGGGGATTTGGGAGGAGGATTTTTGGAGATTTGGGGGCGTTTGGGGGGATTTTTAGGGGGGATTTGGGGAAATTAGGGAGGAATTGGGGGATTGGGAGGGATTTGGGGGGGATTTGGGAGGAACTTGGGAGCGTTTGGGGGGATTTAGGGAGGAATTTGGGGGCGTTTTGTGGGGTGATTTTGGGGGGAAATTCGGGGTGATTTTGAGGGGAAATTCAGGGTGATTTTGGGGGGAAATTCAGGGATTTTGAGGGGAAATTCGGGGTGGTTTTGAGGGGAAATTCAGGGATTTTGAGGGGAAATTCAGGGTGATTTTGAGGGGAAATTCGGGGTGGTTTTGGGGGGAAATTTGGGGTGGTTTTGGGGAAAATTCAGGGTGATTTTGAGGGGAAATTCAGGGATTTGGGGGGGAAATTCAGGGATTTGGGGGGAAATTCAGGGATTTGGGGGGGAAATTGGGGGATTTTGGGGGGAAATCCAGGGATTTTGGGGGAAACTGGCCCTCCCCTCTGGCAGGTTGGTGCGGGAGTTCATCCGCCAGTTCCGCCTGAAGCTCAACCCCTTCGTCCAGCGGGACAACAACACCTGGTACCTCCTCAACGGGGCCCGAGTCAGGGCCGGGGAGGTGGAGAGGAACCCCCAGGTCCTCAACTACCCCCTGGAGCCCTGGGAGAGGGGCAAGAGCGCTGGGCAGCTCTACAGGGAGGCCCTGCACAAGGTAGGGCACCCCAAAAACGGGGGAAACCCAAAAACGGGGCACCACAAAAACGGGGGAAACCCAAAAACCAGGGGCAGCCCAAAATCGGGGGCAACGCAAAATTGGGGCATCCTAAAAATAGGGGGCAACCCAAAATCGGGGGCAACCCAAACCCAGGGTCACCCCAGGCTGGGAGGGACCTGCCTGGCCAGGGCACCCCAAAACCAGGATCACCCTAAAAACAGGGGCACCCCAAAAATGGGGGCACCCACAAAATCGGGGGAGACCCAAAAATAGGGTCACCATAAAATCAGGGTCACCACAAAATCGGGGGCAACCCAAAATCAGGGACACCCCGGGCTGGGAGGGACCTGCTTGGCCAGGGCACCCCAAAAACAGGATCACCCTAAAACCAGGGGCACCTCAAAATCAGGGGCACCCCAAAAACAGGGGCAACCCAAAATCAGGGACACCCTGGGCTGGGAGGGACCTGCCTGGCCAGGGCACCCCAAAAACAGGGACACCACAAAATCAGGGTCACCACAAAACCAGGGGCAACCCAAAATCAGGGGCAACCCAAAAACAGGGGCACCTTGGGCTGGGAGGGACATCCTCAGCCAGGGCACCCCAAAAACAGGGGCATCCCAAAAATAGGGTCACCTCAAAATCAGGGGCAACCCAAAAACAGGGGCACCCCGGGCTGGGAGGGACCTGCTAGGACAGGGCACCCCAAAAACAGGGACACCCCAAAATCAGGGTCACCCCGGGCTGGGAGGGACCTGCTCGGCCAGGGCACCCCAAAAACAGGGACACTCGAGGTTGGGGGGCACCCTCAGCTGGGCAGGGGCTGGGGAGGGTTCAGGGATGAGTTGGAGAAAACTCAGGATGAAACCCCGGAGGAATCCTGAAGGAATTCGGGGCAACATTTTTGGGAAATGGGCTTTTTGCCAGGAAAATATCCCTGTTTTTTCCAGGCTTTCAAGAAGTTCCAGGACATGGACTGCCAGGAATTCCTGGCTAAACACGACTCCTTCTCCACCAAGGTAAAAGGGGCTGGGGTTCCTGAACAAATTTAATGCCCACCGTTGATAATTAGCCTTTAATTAACTGAGTAATCGAGCCCTCCCTGCTTTGGGAAAGGGTTTGTGCCGCTCTGGTCCCACACCCTCTGTCCCTTTTGGACTCCTTTTCCCCTAATAAATGCTCCCTTCTGCTTAAAAATGCTGACAGGAGGCATCAAACTCCTGCATGGGGGAGTCTTTGGGCAGCTCAGGGTGGGAATTCTGGGGTGGGAATGACCTTGGAATGTTGTTGTCGTGTCTCCCCCAGGAGTACCTGATCAAGGTGGGGGGTCTGAGCCGGGGGGCCGTGGACATGATCGGGGACCTGCTGAACGAGGACTCCGGGTTCTACCTCTCCTTCCTCGCCTCCCTCTGGGACTTCGACGTCTTCTCCAACGAGACGTGAGTCGGGGGCGGCTCCTCCTCGGGCGTGAATCCGAAAAATCGGATTTGTCATACGTATTCATGAGTAGGCTGGTTTCTGGGTGGTCTCTGGGTGGTCTCTGAGTGGTCTCTGGGTGGTCTCTGGGTGGTTTCTGGGTGGTCTCTGAGTGGTCTCTGGGTGGTCTCTGGGTGGTTTCTGGGTGGTCTCTGAGTGGTCTGTGGGTGGTCTCTCCACAATTTTCTACTGGGGGGGGTCTTCTCCTATCAAGCCTTCACCCCTCTGGTGGTCATCCTCAATCTGACCTCTTCAGTGAGGTGACCTGAATTCTTCAAGCTTGCAAAAATCCTGGCTCTGGGCCTTCCAGATCTTATTCAAAGGTCTAGTTTGCCTGATTTATTACTCCGTGTGTGCTGCTCCTGTTCTTTCTGTAGTAAGGTCCAGTGAGCAGAACAGAACAGGAGATTTACTGTGACCTTAAAATGTTCTTCCAGCAGAACAGGCGTTGGGGTTTCTGAGCAGGCCAGGATGTCTCAGTTAACTCTTTCAGGCCCGGCTCCTGTTTCGGGTGGAATTCCGGAGGGATCCCAAGCGGGGACCGCTCCCGGCGTCCCCGGCGGAGCTCCCCCAAGTCCTGCCCTTCACCTCCTTCTTCCTCCCCTCGGCAGCTTCGACGAGATCACGGGGGGGTTTGACCAACTGCCCGAGGCCTTCCAGAAGTCTCTGCCCGGCGTCATCCGCTTCAACTGCACCGTGGAGACCATCGTGAGCAAGGGGGACGAGGTGCGGGTGTTTTACCGCGCCCCGGACACTCTGGCCCCGACGGCCGTGGCAGCCGACTACGTGCTGGTCACCTCCACGGCCAAGGCCACGCGGCACATCCGGTTCCTGCCGCCCCTCTCCCGCGCCAAGGCCCACGCCCTGCGCTCCGTCCACTACGCCGGCGCCTCCAAGATCGTCCTGGCCTGCTCCGAGAGGTTCTGGGAGAAGGACGGGATCCGCGGCGGGCAGTCCGTCACCGACCGCCCCTCGCGCTTCATCTACTACCCCAGCCACAACTTCTCCAGCGGCGTGGGCGTCCTGCTGGCCTCCTACACCTGGAACCGCGACTCGGAGTTCTTCCTGCCGCTGACGGACGAGCGGGCGGTGGAGGTGGTGCTGCGCGACCTGGCCGACGTGCACGGGGTGAGCCGGGACTTCCTGCGCCTGGCCTGCGACCGCCACGTCGTGCAGAAGTGGCAGCTGGACCGGCACGCCATGGGGGCCTTCGCCGCCTTCACCCCCTACCAGTTCGCCGACTACTCGCAGGCGCTGTTCGCCGCCGAGGGCAGGGTGCACTTCGCCGGGGAGCACGCGGCCCAGCCCCACGCCTGGATCGACACCGCCATGAAATCGGCCGTCAGGGCCGCCGCCAACATCCACCACGAGCGCGGCGCCGGCGGCCGGGCCGGGAGCTCCGTGGGGAGGGAAGGGCTGTGAGGGGAGGGAAGGGCTGTGAGGGGAGGGAAGGGCTTTGAGGGGAGGGAAGAGCCCTGAGGGAGCTCTGAGGGGAGGGAAGGGCTTTGAGGGGAGGGAAGGGCTGTGAGGGGAGGGAAGGGCTGTGAGGGGAGGGAAGGGCTGTGAGGGGAGGGAAGGGCTGTGAGGGGATGGAAGAGCCCTGAGGGAACTCTGAGGGGAGGGAAGAGCCCTGAGGGAACTCTGAGGGGAGGGAAGATGTTGAGAGACCTTCCTTGGAGCTCTGAGGGGAGGGAAGAACCCTGAGGGACCTTCCCGGGAGCTCTGAGGGGAGGGAAGAGGCCTGAGGGAGCTCTGAGGGGAGGGAAGAGGCTTGAGAGAGCTCTGAGGGGAGGGAAGAGCTCTGAGGGACCTTCCTGGGAACTCTGTGGGGAGGGAAGAGCCCTGAGGGAGCTCTGAGGGGAGGGAAGAGCTCTGAGGAAGCTCTGAGGGGAGGGAAGAGCCCTGAGGGAGCTCCTTGGGGAGGGAAGAGCACTGAGGGAGCTCTGAAGGGAGGGAAGAGCTCTGAGGGACCTTCCCGGGAGCTCTGAGGGGAGGGAAGAGCCCTGAGGGAACTCTGAGGGGAGGGAAGATGTTGAGAGACCTTCCTTGGAGCTCTGAGGGGAGGGAAGAGCTCTGAGGGACCTTCCTGGGAGCTCTGTGGGGAGGGAAGAGCCCTGAGGGAGCTCTGAGGAGATGGAAGAGCTTTGAGGGGAGGGAAGAGCCCTGAGGGAGGGAAGAGCCCTGAGGGGAAGGAAGAGCTCTGAGGGAGCTCTGAGGGGAGGGAAGATGTCTGAGGGACCTTTCTTGGAGCTCTGAGGAAAGATGTCTGAGGGACCTTTCTTGGAGCTCTGAGGGGAGGGAAGAGCTCTGAGGGACCTTTCTGGGAACTCTAAGGGGATGGAAGAGCCCTGAGGGGAGGGAAGAGCTCTGAGGGGAGGGAAGAGTCCTGAGGGGCCCTCCCCGTGTGCGGGGATGGAAAAAACCCCTCTTTTAAATTTAGAAAGACGGCATAAACTTCAGGGGAATAAAGAAACGCGGAAGGATTTTTGTTCGGCGCGCCGGGGTTCCTTTCCTCACCGAATTCAATTAACGAGCGCTAATGATTGCGGGGAAGGAA